>NW_006921747.1:3310467-3311491 GCF_000298275.1 Orycteropus afer afer | reverse complement strand
GATTAATAAAATCAATAAACCATTGGCAGACCTCACAAAAGAAAAGAAGGAGAAGACCCAAATCACAAGAATTGTAAACGAAAATGGTGTCATCACAACAGAACCAACTGAAATTAAAAAGATACCGACAGAATATTATGAAAAACTGTACACCAATAGATATGAGAATCTAGAAGGGATGGACAAGTTTCTAGAATCACAAGATCTACCTAAATTATCCCAATCAGAAATAGAAAACTTGAACAGACCCATAACAAGGGAAGAAATTGAACAGGTCATAAAAAAACTTCCCACAAAGAAAAGCCCTGGCCCTGATGGCTTCACTAGAGAATTCTATCAAATATTCAGAGAAGAGTTGACACCAATGCTACTCAAGCTATTCCAGAACATAGAAAAAGATGGAGTACTCCCAAACTCAATTTATGAAGCAGGCATAACACTAATACCAAAACCAGGGAAAGACAACACTAGAAAGGAAAACTACAGACCAATATCACTCATGAACATAGATGCAATAACTTTTAACAAAATCCTGGCTAGCAGAATCCAACAACGTATCAAAAAATTAATACATCCAGAACAAGTGGGATTCATACCAGGTTTGCAAGGGTGGTTCAATATCAGAAAATCAATCAATGTTATGCACCGCATAAACAAAACAAAGGACCATATGATTATATCAATTGATGTAAAAAAGGCATTTGATAAAATTCAACATCCATTCCTGATTAAAACTCTCAGCAAAATAAAGATAGAAGGGAAATTTCTCAACATAATAAAGGGTATATATGCAAAGCCAATGGCCAACATCGTTATTCATGGAGAAAGACTGAAGGCATTCCCCTTACAAACAGGAACCAGACAGGGATGCCCTCTATCACCACTTCTATTTAACATTGTATTGGAAGTCCTGGCCAGGGCAATAAGGCAAGAAAGAGAAATAAAAGGCATACATATTGGCAAAGTGGAATTAAAACTATCTCTATTTGCAGATGATATGATCCTATACATAGAAAACCCAAGG
>NW_006921747.1:3292554-3305844 GCF_000298275.1 Orycteropus afer afer | reverse complement strand
GATTGGCATGGTGGCTGCAACAATGGGCTCAAGTATAGCAAGGATCATGGAGCTGGCACAGGATTGGGCGGTGTTTTGTTCTGCTGTGCATGGTGTTGCTATGAGTCTGAAGCGACTCGACAGCACCTAACTACAACAACATAGTAGCATGGTTATCAATTAGGAGTAAAAACCAAGATAAATCAAACTCACTGTCGTCGAGTCGATTGGACTCATAGTGACCTCCTCCTTGTGTTTCTGAGACAGTGTCTCTATGGAAGTAAAATGCCCAGTCTTCCTTCTGAGGAGCGGCTGGTGGGTTTGAATGGCCAGTTTTTTGGTTAGCAGTCAAATGGCTTAGGCAGTACGCCACCAGAGCTCTCTCAATTAAGACTCAAAACCAGAAAAACCGAACTCACTGCCATTGAGTCAAATCCTACTCATAGTGACCCCTCCTTGGTTTCCGAGGTGGTATCACTACAGAAGAGAGCTTCCTGACTAAGACAGATTAGGAAGAAGGACATGGTGATCTACTTATTAAAAAATTGGTTACTGACAACCTTATGAATAGCAGAGCACTTAATTGTGCTCATAAGGAACCTGTGCCTAGACCAAGACACAGTCATTCAAAGAGAACAAGGGAACAATGAATGGTTTTAAATAGGAAAAGTGTGCATCATGGTACTATCCTTTCACAATCCTTATTCAATCTGTGTGCTGAGCAAATATTTGAGAAGTTAGACTATATGAAGTAGAACATGGCATCAAGATTGGTGGAAGAATCATAAACAACTTGTGATATGCAGATGACACATCCTTGCTTGCTGAAAAGTGAAGATGACTTGAAGCATTTAACAGATGAAAATCAAAGACTATAGCCTTTGTATGGATTACACCTCAACATAAAGGAAATGAGAACCCTCACAACCAGACCAATAAGAAACATCATGATAAATGGAGAAAACATTGAAGTTGTCAAGGTTTTCATTTTACTTCGGTCCACAATCAGTGCCCTTCGAAGCAGCAGTCAAGAAATCAAATGACATATTGCATTGGGCAAATCTGCAGTAGACCTCTCTAAAGTGTTAAAAAGCAGAGATGTTACTTTGAAAGCTATGGTGCACCTGACCCAAGCAGTATTATTTTCAATCGCCTCATATGCATGTAAAAGCTGGATAATGACTAAGAAAGACCAAAGAATAAAGACTTTTGGATTATGGTGTTGGCAAATATATCATGGACTGCTAGAAGAACAAACTAACCTGTCTTCGAAGAAGTACAGTCAGAATGTTCAGAAGCAAGGATGGTGAGACTTTGTCTCACGTATTTTGGACAGAGTTCCCAGTCCCTGGAGAAGAACATAATGCTTTTTAAAGTAGAGAGTCAGCAAAAGAGAGGGATTAACACAGTGGCTGCAACAATGGGCTCAAACATAGCAATGACTGTGAGGATGGCACAGGACCAGGCAGTGTTTTGTTCTGTTTTATACAGGGTCACTATCTACTTCCGTAGTGATACGCCTTGGAAACCCAAGGAAGGGTTGCTATGAGCTAGGTCCGACTCGACGGCACATAATGACAACAACAATGTGAGTTGGAACTGACTTGACAGCACCTAATAACAAAATCCATACATTTGCCATATTGAGCCGATGGAAGAACATAAACTAAGCTACTTTGGGGATATGAATTGAGTTTCACCCCTTAAGAGAAACTGGCCAGACAATTTGGAAATGTGGACCCAAGACCTTGACCTTTTCATTTGTTTCATTAGCTTCCAGCAACTTCTTACATTTGTACAGTGCTTCGGATTTTCCAAAATGCTTTATCTGATATGTAGTTGATTCTTACAACAATCCCTGGAAGGGGGATTGTGTCTTTTATGGATGGGGAAACCAAGTTTGGTGAGGTGCCATGCAGCAAAGTCTCTGAATCTGCATCCAGTGTTATTTCTGATGTAATACATGGTTTCTCAAAGCATTGTATTCTTCAGTTTCCTTTCCATTCACACCTGTTTTACAGGAATCATATAAAGTTTAGATTTCAGGACTTAATGCTGACACATGTGTTTTTGAGCAGGTAATTTGCTAGGCAATGACTCAAACCTTAGTTACATCTAAGGAAGCTAACTATTACATCAATCATATCCTCATTGTTAGTAATAGGTAGCTTAATATGCCCCATTTGATGGTATAATAACTTGCCTATTTAGCTGTATTAATTCTATATAACTTTTGACTGTATTATATTGTTTAGTAACTGGAACATTACAGCAAAACCAAACCCTGGAAACCACTCAAATGAAAAACAAACTCACTGCCATTGAGTTGATTCTGACTCATAGTGACCCCTGTTGGGTGGTAAATCTTTATGTTAGTAGATTGCCCAGTCTTCCTTCTGTGGAGTAGCTGGTGGGTTTGAACCACCAGCCTTCTGGTTAGCAGTCAAATGCCTTAGGCACTACACCACCAGACCTCCTTGGAAGCCACTCATAGTATACTATATTTTTCATTCACTGACAGATTTGAAGATATTTCTAACAATGTGATTTAAAATATTTTTTAAAAAAAGTGAGTTCCTTAAGGTAGACACTATCAGTTCAATCTCCTGTCCCCATATGTCATAGTCAGCCAATGTCATCTTAGTAACTACAAATATAAAAATTGTCCTCATTTCTTTCCCAAATTTAAATTCTACAAAAGCTTCTCCTCCTTTATTTCCCTTAATCATTGCCCAGATTGCTGTAAAAAAAATATTCACGATCATCTGCCCAACCAACCTGTTTTAGATTTCTAAGCAGTCACCCATGAGGTCACAAGCTGGCAAGATATTATTGCCCCCATTTTATAGACACGCACACTGAGTTACAGGGAAATTAAATCAGCTTGCCCAAGCTGCTGCAACTCTTGGTAAAAACACTGGGATTGCTGAGGGAGGCCTCCTGGCTTCAAATATTGGGTCTATTCTAATATTCTGTGCTGCTGGAATGCCCAGGTTTCTCCCAAGTGCACTAGGAATATCTTGGCCTGAATATGAAGGAAGTTGCTTCGAGTATAACTTGATTCAGCCACAGTCTGAATCATGGCTCTCATGCAGACAGTCAGGAGAGGCAAATATTATGCAGAATGGCAGCAGAAACCTGATAGAATCAAATAGAAGAATTTGGAAGAAAACAAAGAGATAGCACTGATAGCCATAAATTATTTTTAAAAAATTTACCATATGCTTGGCACCACATTGCACACCTTATGTGCATAATCCCATTAAAAACTGAATCGAATCCATTGCGTCAAACTGATAACAACTTAGAGTCACCCCATATGTTGCAGAATAGACCTGCCCTCCATAGGGTTTTCAAGGCTGTGACCTTTTGAAAGCAGATTGCCAGGCCTTTCTTTCGAAGCATCTCTGGGCGAGTTCAAACCACTAATCTTTTTATTTGTACTCAAGAACTTAACCATTTGCACCACACAAAGCAGATCTTCGTTAATTACCCTATGCAGTTGGTATAATGTTGCTGTTGGCAGTGCTGAGTCAGTTCCAACTCATAGTGACCCTATGTACAACAGAATGAAACACTGCCCAGTCCAGTGCCATGCTCACAATAATTGCTGTGCTTGAGCCCACCATCGCAGCCACTGTGTCAATACATCTTGTTGAGGATCTTCCACTTTTACCCTGACTGTGTGCATTACCAAGCATAATATACTTCTTTAGGGACTGGTCCCTTCTGACACCATGACTGAAGTACATGAGAAGAAGTCTTGCCATTCTCATTTCTAAGGAGCATTCTGGCTATACTTCCTCTGAGACAAATTTGTTCCTTCTTCTATGAACATAGAAGCTCTGGTGGCATAGTGCCTAAGGCATTTGACTGTTAACCAGAAGGCTGAAGTTTCAAACCTACCAGCCACTCCTCGGAAGGAAAGTTGGGCAAGCTACTTCTGTAGTGATACTGCCTTGGAAACCCAAGGAGGGGTTGCTATGAGTCGGATCCAACTCGACAGCAGTGATTTTTTTTTTTTTTTTCTATGAATGTGTGTGTTTTATTTGTTCATTCAAGGTAGATTCAGTATTCTTTGGCAACACCATAACTCAAATGCATCAATTCTTCTGCAGTTGTTTTTATTCATTGTCCAGCCCTCACATGTATATGATGCTACTGAAAATACCATGGCTTGGGTCAGGCACACCTTAGTCTTCAAAATAACATCTTTGCTCTTTGACACTCTAAGAGTTCTTTGGCAGCAGATTTGCCCAATGCAGTACGTTGTTTGATTTATTGACTGCTGCTCTCATGGGTGTTAGTATAATAATTACTCTCAATTTATAGACCAGGCATTTCAGACTTAGAGAGGTTAAGTAACGTGCCCCAATTTAGATGCATGACAAGCAGTCAAGCTGGGATTCAAGCTTTGATCTGTCTGAGTCTGTGATCTTAATCATTCTATCACAATTGCTGACTAGGCAGTGGAAGATTGAGGTAATTTCTCAGGCTCCCAACTCTCTTGCCAAGGTTTCTCTTGGCATCTCATTCCCCTTCCCAAGCTCTCAGAAATGAGCAGGAATGGAGAGCAAGTATTCTTTGCCTATCTTTCTCAAGGGTGCTTATTCAAACATAGGATCGAAATGGCATCAGAACCAATCTTGCATCTCACAATGTGCCAGAATTTCACAAACCACAAATAGACTTTATGGAACTCAGCCTCCCTGTGGTTTGATGTCATAACTCTTACCCTTCACCAGGGTAAATTACCCAATAAACATGGTAAGCACAGGCTTACTTATACTTACTTACTAATCTATAATAATTTCACATGGGCTTCACCACATCTTGGATGTGGTAGAACACAAAAAACTTCACCATTTGCTCTTGGCAATTGGTTGCCCAGTTAATATACACATCAACTTACTTTGAATTCTTGGGCACAAAGGGATAATAGATATAAACGCAGACAGATTTATTACGGTCTAATTTAATAAAAATGTCAACAAATAAATGTACATTTAGCTGGGAAATAAATATCAGTGATGAGTAAAGCTGACAGTGGAATAGGTTGTAAGAAATTAACATTAAATGGTTTGAGTTGACAGTGACTATAAAACAAAATTGTACCTTGGAGACATCTTGGAACAATTTAACAAATGTGTGCTTTAAACATGAGAAGAGGCAGGTGAATCCAGGAGGCTTTGATATAAAGCAGGGCCCCACAGAGCTGTGGAGGGCAATCACTTGCTTTTTATCCCATGCATCTGCAAAATGACATTTAGTAGAAACCAAGAACAAGCATTCAAGAATTGTTTTCCCAAATTAAATGAGTTTTACACATAAAAAGGACCTCTTCTATAGATTCTCACCAAAAATAAATGAATAAATGAAAATTCTCCCCTTAACAAGGTCAGCCTGATACTTACCTGGTATGAAGAAAGGAGAATGGATTTCCAAGTTTGGCAGACCTGGATTCATATGCCAGAACTGCAGCTTACTGGCTGTGTGACTTTAGGCACATTACCAAAACTCTCAGTGCCTTGATGGTATAAAAGAAATAAGATTACTGTGCAATGTTATCGTAAGTATTCCAAACATCTACTACAATGCCTGCTATATTATAGAAGTTCAATAAATATTAATCTCTTATAGTTGTTATTTATTCAACAAATATAACACATATGTATTAAACAGCTACTATGTGCCAGTACTATACTAGGCGCTTGGGATATACCAGTGAATAAACTCTTCTTTCATGGAGCTTACTTATCAGCATAGGGAGACAGAAGGTTTACAATAAGTATGATACATAGGTAGGTTATATAGCATATTAAATTACATATCAAGAAATAAAAAAAGGAAAGCAAGGTGTGCAGGAGAGGTGATTTATAATTTTAAATAGGAAGGTCAGTCAAGGTTTCATGGATAAGATGATATTTGAGTAGTTTTCCAAGATTAGCAAATAAAAATACAAGACTCTAAGTTGGATTTAAATTTTAGATAAACAATGAATATTTTTTTAGTATACGTATGTCCCAAATATTGCATGTCCCATGTCATAATTTATCTGAAATTCAAATTTAACTGGGCAGTCTGTATTTTATCTGGCAACCCTACAATTTGAACAAAGACTAAAGGAAGTTGTCTATGTATATTTGTAGGAAAAGAGTCATGGGCAGAGAGGAGAGCCAGTGTAAAAGCCCTAAGGCAGGATTGATGCACACCGAGGAGGGTAATATGTGTGGAGCAGAGTAAGCCAGGGAGGAAGGAGATCAGAGGAGAGAATGACAGGGAGGAAAGGAAACCAGATCATATAGGACCTTATCACTCATTGTAAGACTGGCTTTTACTTTGAAGGAAATGGGAACCTCTTGCAGGTTTTGTCTGTTTGTTTGAAGTGATATAATTTGTCATACTCTGGCTGCCAGTTGAGAGGTGATTGCAGGAGGGCAAGAGTGAAGCAGTGAGGCAACTTAGAAGTTCTTGCAGTCATCTACGCAAAATATGTTGATGGCTCACATCAGGGTGGTGGCAATAGAAGTCACAAGAAATGGTTACATTCTGTATATTTCTAAAGTAGAGCCAGCAATGTGGGAGAATGAGAAGAGTCAAATATGATTCCAAGATGTTTGGTATGAACAACTGGAAGGACTGACGTCATGATAGGGAAAGGTATGAGTAGAATGGGATATTTATTTATTTATTTATTTATTTATTCATTCATTCATCTATCTATCTATCTCTCTATCTATCTAATTTGCAGGCAGAGGGAGGTGGGAGGGATATTGGTAGTTCCATTTTGGACATATTTCCTTTGAGATATCTGATAGATATAAAAATAGAGATGGCTAACAAGGAGCTCTGGTAGCATAGTGGCTACAGGCACTTGACTGCTAACCTGAAGGCTGAAGGTTCAAACCCACCAGCCACTCCTCGGAAGAAAGATGGGGCAATCTACTTCTGTAGTGATACTGTCTCGGAAACCCAAGGAGGGGTCGCTATGAGTTGGGTCCGACTCGACAGCACATAACAACAACAGTAAGAACTGTAAGGAGCCTTGGTGGCACAATAATTAAGCACCCTGCTACCTATTGAAAGGATGGTAGTTCAAAACCACGTAGTGGCTCTATGAGAGAAAAGTTACTCTTTCTATACTCTTTTCTTTGGCTGTAAGTCACTAAGTCCAATCTACACTCAAAGAGGATAGTTGATTAAGTTTATCTGCTAGTCCAGGGAGTATCTACTTGTATTGTTTGGAATTCTGTAAGGAAATTTTCTCCTTCTTCCTCATTTATTTATTTGTTCAATATGAATACTTTGGATTATAAAGCAATACCATACTATTTGTTTGGTTTGCTGAAATTATTCCAATTTTGGCCATTATGAGCTATTTTAGGTTAGATTCTGTGTCCCTCTGACATAACCCTATCTTTCATTTTGGGGGTATTTCCTTACTTTCTGGTTCAACAAGATGCTCCAAGTTCATCTTGTGTTTTTTCCTTCCAGGCTCTAGACTCAGTCATTTCTCCAAGGAAGTCTGATTCCTTTTATTGGAGAATGGTAGTTAGAAAACCAAAATCTGGTCCATTCATGCCTCAAGACATATTGATTGGGTAAAAATTGTTCTCTCAGGAGGGCTCATGAACTATATGTACCAGTTGTGTATTACCCAAGGGATGCTAGTAGAGACCATCAAGTGTGGGACAGTATTGTGAAATTTGAGGAAAGGACAACCCATGTCCTTTCAGTCTAAGCCCACCTTTCAAATCATCAGGATACTGTCTCTGTGACATGATATAAAAGGTACATGTAAGTTCCCTTTCTTTCCTGCTCCATTCCAAAATATCTCCCTCGGGGATCCACAGGATCCCTGAAATTGTTTTTCTTTCTTTTTCTTTTTTACTTTTAATCAACTTTATTGAGACTGAGGTATATATATATATATATATATAGAGAGAGAGAGCGAGAGAGAGAGAGAGAGAGCATTTCTGATACGCCACAAATTTCCCTTCAGGATGCCTGATATTCTTTCATTACCATTCCTACCATTCATTCTTTGAAAGTAGTTTCCAATTAAAACAAACAATATTTTGCTTCATTAAAAAAAATTACATTTATCTTTACTTAAAATTTACATAAGTCTCTTGGCCTCCATTGGCCTCAGCTTTGATCACCTGTGAAATGAGAGGCTGAACTAGACTGAGGGATTATCCACTCACCAAATTTCAATGTGCCAATGAGAGTTGGACCTCATAGGCTCTTTCAGAGATTAGACATTATCCCATATGTCACCAGGCCCCCCAGATGTTTCTGACATAATCTACAGTGTGTGTTTTCTGGGGATAATATTGTGGTTTTAATGTTGCCTCAATTGGCAGCAGAGCATCCAGGGATGGGAAGGGAGCATCAGGGAGACAAGGCAGGAGCCTGTGTAACAAGGCAGGATCATCAGAACCCAGAGTAATACTTGGCAAATGAGAATCTTTGCCTGCCAAAGTCCCTGACTATAATCCTCAAGAGATTTTAGGGAGTAAATAGGAGTAGACTGCTTCAGGAAGGCTGATTTTTATTTCTTAAGAACCTCATCATTAGTGTTTGCAAAGCCAAACTTATATGACTTATATGGTGATTTTCCAGCATGCGACTGGGTTGTGCTGAGTCATCTTCATACCTTCACCTAAGGTGTCTTGAGATTAACAGCAAGATATTTTAAAAGAGCTTCCCAGAATTAGAATATTATATTGCTGCTCCTAGAAGCTCTGGTAGCATAGTGCCTAAGGCACTTGCATGCTAACCAGAAGGCTGGCGGTTCAAATCCACCAGCCACTCCTTGGAAGGAAGGTTGGGCAATCTACTTCCGTAGTGATACTGCCTCAGCAACCCAAGGAGGGGTCGCTATGAGTCAGGGCCGACTCCAAGGCACATACCAACAACAACACAACATTGCTGCTACTACAACATCTACTCCTCATTTATTGACTGTCTGTTATACAACATTTCACATTTATGACATTTATATCAATAGAAAAAACTACTTAAATAACCTTAAAGTCAGGTAAGGAACCATGTATTTTGAGTGACTGGGTGCGACCCTTCTGAGCCCTAGGATCTTGATCCCTCCCATCCCACTACTTTCTCCAGTCTTCGATGGAAATTAAGTTAAATGACGGGAAAGAAAAAAAAAATGGTTAGACTCCAAGGTCTTGGACCATTAACCTGCATGTATGTGCCACAGCCTTACTGAATCACGGCTGGGATGGCAGGATGGTGGTGAAGATGCAGCTTCAGGCTGTGAGTCTATGAAAAATTGGCAAGGGACACAGACAGGATATCCAGCATTCACTTGGCCACTAGACCACAAGATCCTTCATTTGGATGCTTGGGAGCACTGGGGCCAGCAGGCTGCGGTCCCAGGTGGGTGAGCATTTCTATGGCTTAAAGAAGGATTGCCTGCTCCCCTCCACCCCGCCAGCCCCCCAATACACCACCACCATCTCCGCTGTTTGTAGTTTGAAATGACACAAACTGACTTGGCTGCTGAAAGTATGGAAGTCACTGTACAGATGACCAAGATGCAGATGGTGGCTGCAGGGAAGGGAGAAGCCCCACAGGGCCAACTCTAAAGACTCATGGAGTCTGCAGAGCATCTGGTCACTAAAGTTCCACATAACGTTGATTTCCATATATTGACCTGGTCTTTGGAATCTAACCATGTGGATAAGTAGAGTCGGTGTACTGAGGCTGAGACAAGATGGTGTTATGATGACACATTCTGCCAAATCTCTCTACCACAGAAACATGAAATAAACAAATAAACAGATAGGAATAATGGTCCTGGAATTCTGTGCATCAAATTAGATGATAAAGAATTAGATTGAGCACTGATTAGAAAGGAAGATGGAGAAAGGACAGTGAGTGAAGAGAGGAAAGAAGCTGGGACCGATAAAGCATAGCCATTTTGAGACACACAGAAAGTAACCAACTTTACAGAATCCACACTGGTGAAGGCAGACTAAATGTGAGTCCCTGTCCAGTGCTTAATTAGGCTGAAATCAGTTTACATACATACCAAGTGTTTGAGGGGAGAGAAAGATTATTGCAAAGCAGCAATGCAAGGAGACAAAATTACCCAAATCTGTCTCCCTGAGTGGGTGTTGGGATGCCATTTTTTGTAAAGTTCAGGAAAGAGACCTACATATATTTATAAACTTTCAGGAATTTGGGTGTGAATTAGCTGGAGATTGGCAGACACTTCCTTCCCCTCAATTTAAAGGGACAGCCAAGTTTTAATGCACTGTGCTTGCACACCAGATTAGTTACACTGACTTCCTGTCATCAGCTGACTGGGGCTTAGGCAGAAGGGGATATGTTAGTTCTGAGCCACTTCCTTTTTGTCTTACTGCACGTTTGAGGGCCTAAACTGATCTGAGCTGGTTTTAACCAATTTCAAGTTGGTCTTGGTTGTTTCTGACAAACAACTTTAAGGAAACACATTATCATACCCATTCATCTCTATTCAACTTGGGTGGAGAACAGTTATAGAAAGGATGGGGAATTGAGCTTCAATTCAACTCTGCTTTTAAGAAAGGGTATTATTATGCCTGCTCATTTGTCTCCAACCAGAAAGGACAGGAAATTGAACTATAATTTAACTCAGCTTCACCAGGACAGAGACACAATGTGGACAGATCTGGAGGGAATCAAAGTTAGCAGAATACACACTGAATCTGGAAGAGGAATGTACAGGAAAATGAGAGATTTTCAGTGGTACAGGCCAATCTAGAGTGAGAAGGGAGCCAGTAAAAGGGGTGTAACAACTCACTACTTGTAAACATTAGTCATTTGGGTTGAAGGCGCACGTAAAGGGGAAGGCCTGTGGGGTGGTGGCTGGAGATGCTGGACTCCTAGTGGTCCCCCACTTGATGGAATCTGGGCTATGCATGTCCAGAAGTACCCAAAGACCATGCCAGTTAATTGTGACTAGAGAGGTGCTTTCTCCACTTTCCCAACCATACTTTCCCAGTGATAAGATGTCAGTCTCCTTTCCAACACCACCAACCTAGTAACTAGGGCAGCCCCTAGCTACCACCCATGTGCCCGGTTTCTCAGACCACCTTTTCACACCGGCAGCCCAGCCTCCCATGCCCCAAGCAGAGCCAGTGTCTGTGGCTCTGCCTCCCTCCTCCTGTGTCATAGACAGGGCTTGTGCCCACTGAACGCAAGATGTGTGTCACTGCAGCCTACTCTATCTGAGGAGTATATGTGGCCAGGCTCCTGCTCCTTCACAGACACATACTCCCATGGGTTGCATCACAATCCCCCTACTGCCACTGCTGCCAGCTGACCTTATCTGTACAGCTCTCCCCCTTTTGTTTTCATTTTTTCTTATTTTCTTTCTTTTATTTGTTTATTTCTCCATCTTCCTCTTCTTCTTCTTTTATTTGTAATTATATTTCTTCTCACACACCCCCAATTTTTAATTTTTCTTGCCCCACCCAATGGGAAGCACATATTCATTCCCTACTAGTTCAGCCATATCTACTATACCACCTCACCCTGTAAGGGAGTACCACCACCCATTCCTGGGCCACTGGATCAACAACAGACAGTGGACAAGACCTGTTCATTCCAATAGCAGCCCTTCTTTACAACCAACAAACAGAAATCCACACACACATTTGCACCAGTTACTCTACCCACACAGAGACAGGTGGAGAGCATCCCCGTACTGCCAAACTATCAACCAAAGAAGATCCCTGCCCCACCTGCCAAGATATATCCCCAAACAAAGCACAACAAAAAAGACCTTTTAAAAGTGTTAAGAAGCAAAGATGTCTCTATGAAGACTAAGGTGAGCTTATTCCAAGCCATGGTATTTTTTTATCACATCATATGCATATGAAAGCTGGACAATGAATAAGGAAGAATGAAGAAGAGTTTATGCTTTTGAATTATGATGTTGGCAAAGAATACTGAAAATACCTTGGACTGCCAGAAGAATGAACCAATCTGCCCTGGAGGAAGTTCAGCCAGAATGCTTTTTGGAAGTGAGAATGGCCAGACTTCACTTTACTTTAGTCATGTTGCCAGAAGGGACCAGTCTCTAGAGAAGGATATCACGCTTTGTAAAGTAGAGGGTCAGCGTAAAGGGGATGTGTTAGACTGGGTTCTCTAGAGAAATAAAACCAGTAAAGCTTATATATATAGAGAAAGAGAAATTAACCTTAGGAAAATGGCTCACACACTTATAGAAGCTGACAAGTACAAAGTTCCTGGATCAAACGTCAAGCTGGAGGCTTTTCCTGACTCTCGCAGCTGCAGGGGCTGACGAGCTCAAGGTTGGCAGGCGGTATACTGGCTGTTGACTCCAACTAATGGTGAGCCAAGATCTCGAGGCCAAATGGTGGATTGTTTACTCACAGACAGTTGTAGGCAGCACAACAGAATCCTGATTCACAGAGGAATGTCTCTTTTCCCAGGATGTCCATAAATATACTGGAAGTAGGCCACACCCCTAGGGAAACACACTTTCAATGGATTAGCTGCTCAAAACATATTCATCTGATCCTATCATGGGAAAAAACCATATCAAGACTACTTAATCCACATAGAGCTCTGGTAGTGTAGTGCCTAAGGCACTTGACTGCTAACCAGAAGGCTGGAGGTTCAAACCCACTAGCCACTCCTTGTAAAGAAGGTTGGGCAATCTACTTCTGTAGTGATACTGCCTCGGAAACCCAAGGAGGGGTCACTATGAGTCGGGTCTGACTCGATGGCACATAACAACAACAACAACAACAAAACCACACAGAACTGTGGCCCAGCCAAGTTGACACACTATCATAGGGGAAGACCTGCAACAAGATGGATTGACACAGTGGCTGCAATAATGGGCTCAAGTATAGCAATAATTGTGAAAACCAAGCATGACCAGACAGTGTTTCATTCTGTTGTACATCATAGGGTTGCTATGAATCAGAGCTGACTAGGCACCTAACAACATATATATGTATGTATGTATGTATTTGTGTGTATGTATATGTATACATATGTGTATGCATACACACACACACACACATACACATATAAACCAAACTCACTGCTTTCAAGTCAGTTCTGACTCATAGTGAGCCCTTGGGTTTCCAAGGTGGTATCTCTACAGAAGTAGATTGCCCAGTCTTCCTTCTGAAGGGTGTCTGGTGGGTTTGAACCACCAGCCTTCTGGTTAGCAGTCAAATGCCTTAGGCACTATGCCACGAGTGCCTGTGTGTATGTGTGCATGTATGTATGTGTATATATATATATATATATATATATATATAT
>NW_006921747.1:3290059-3292364 GCF_000298275.1 Orycteropus afer afer | reverse complement strand
CATAAGATTAATCATAAAATTGCAGAGACAGAAAATACATTGGAAGGACAAAAGAAGAGAATAAAATCAACTGAAGAACAGATTAGCCAATGAAAAGACAAATCCCTTGACAACTGTTTATGTGAGGAAAAATCAGAGCACAGAATGAAGAAAAATGAACAAAGCCTAAGAATCATTTGGAACAACATTAAGAGAAATAATCTACATGGGATTTGATTTCCAGAACAGGAGAAGGAAAAAAAAATCAAGAAAATTGTCAAAGACTTGCTAGCAGAAAATTTTCTAATATCATGAAAGATAAAAAGCCATCCAAGAAGCTCAGTGAACCCCATACAGGATAGAGCCCAAAAGAAACTCACCAAGACATATAATCATACACTCTAAACTAAACACAAGCAAACTTTAGAGCAGCTTTGGAAAAAATGAAATGTTACCTTCAAAGGGCAACCTATAATACTAAGCTCTTATTTCTCTGCAGAAACTATGCAGGCAAGAAGAAAATGGGATGACATATATAAAACTTTGAAAGAAAAAAATTGCCTAGTCCTTTGGACAGAAAACCAAGAATGGAAGACAATGACCTAAGGTTAAGACACTTGACAACATCGTCCAGAAACCAACCCAGAAAAGGAATTCCTAAAATTAAAATAATCTTACAGGACTGAAAATAGATAACAAGAGGCATCAATCTGTAAAAGACAACCACTATAAAGCAAAAATAGGGAGTAAATGGTATAATTACAGAACTTCCAAATGGAGATGAAGTCTGGACAATATCAGTATGGAACAGACTGTTTCAAATTTATGTAGATAAAAATTAATTACAGGGTAACCATAAAGAAATTAATAAGCCTTCTTACCAAAAGAATAAAATAGGTCCTATGTCCATGCTGCAAAGAGAGGGAGTACATGTGAAACTTTCTATCCTGCCCAGACAGCTTTTAAGCAGGGAGGACCTATGGTGATGGAACACTGTCTGTTGTCTGTCTTGTACAAGGCACTGGGAAACAGTAGTGAGAAAATAGGTTTGATTCCTCTATTCCTAGTCCAATGAAGAACAAAGACAGTAAGCAAGCAGAAGAGGTTCCAAGATGGTGGACTAGGCAAATACTGTATCCAGACCCTTTATAGCAAGGACTCAAAAAGAGAAAGGAAACAGCTACAGATGACAATCTTGGATCCCAGAGTTTCAAAGAAAACAATAAAGTAGATCAAATACCAATGAGAGAAAGAGAGTGAATGAAAAGCGTGAACAAGGAATGGTAAACTGCCAATTGGCATGGCCATTTTGAATTATTACAAGTAGCATTCCAATCAAAGCAGGAACCAGATGACCAGCTTTACTTGCCTAAGATAGCACCAGAAGAGTGCTGGATCAGTAATCAGGTGACCAAAGAGTAGTTGGAGCCAATGACCCTACTCAGCCATACTCACCCACACCTGTTGCCCTCCTCACTGGATGAGTGTCATCACCCACTCAAGAACTTCTGGAACAGTGACAGATGGTGCCCAACACCCAACCAGCCTGCCCTCAGCTGCCCTCATGATCAGTAATTAAAGACACATGCCACACTCCCACCTGCTAACAAATCCACTCAGGAAGAGGTGGTGAGTGCCAAACTACCTACCAGAATAACTCACACATTCTGTTGCCTGAATGTATTAAAACAGAACAAAACAAAAAATCAAGGTGAAGCAAACCAACATATAATCAAATATTAATACATTCACACTATAATGTCTAAAAGACAACAAACAGTTTGAAATCACAAACACACACACACACACACACACACACAAAGAGAAGATGATTCAAACAAGTGACCAAAATACTTGGCCAGAAAATCTTCTAGAGAAAGAAATGCTAGTGGAATTACCTGATAAGGAATTGAAAATAATTATACTTAGATACCTTCAATGAGTTGAAAGAAATTTCAAGGAAATCACAGAAAAAATCAAGGAAAACACAACAGAACTCTAAAAGAATTGAAAAAAAAAAAATCCAGTACAAGAACAAATTGACAAAATAAATGGAAAATTAGAAACCAAACAAATACAGCAAATAGATCCTGAAGAGTAATACTAAAATGTCAGCAATAGACAACACATTGGGAGGACAAGGGAGTAGAAATTGAGTCAATGAAACACAGAATTAGTAAGATTGAAGAGAGTTCTCTCAATGTGTTAGAAGAACAAGAAGAGGAAAAAAAAAAAATGATAAAAATGAAGAAAGCCTAAGAGTCACTTGAGATACCATCAAGAGGATTAAGTTACATGTGATTGGAATTCCAGAATGAGAAGAGAC
>NW_006921747.1:3288507-3289959 GCF_000298275.1 Orycteropus afer afer | reverse complement strand
AAAACGAGAAATGCAGAGAAACATTTCTATGATGTTGCTATAGAAGGGGGTTTTTAGAGAAGGTACACAAATGAAATGTCATAAAAAAAAAAAAAGAAAGCCTAAGAGTCACTTGAGATACCATCAAGAGGATTAAGTTACATGTGATTGGAATTCCAGAATGAGAAGAGACGAAAAAAAAAAAAAAAACACCAAGAAAATTGTTGAAGATTTGTTGGAAGAAAACTTCCCTAACATCATGAAAGACAAGAAAATATGCATTAAAGAAGCTCAAAATGAATCCCGAATAGCATAGCTTCCCCCAAAGAATATCACCAAGATATATCATAACCAAATTCCAAAGCCAGAGAAAAAGAAATTATCTGGAAAGTAGCTTAAGTAAAATGAAAAAATCACCTACTGAGGAGAACTCATAAACTAAGCTCTGATTTCTCAGCAGAAACCATGCAGACAAGAAGATACTGGGCTGAGATACTAAAAACACTGAAAGAAAAATGTGCCAATCAATAATTATTTACCCAGCAAAATTGTCTCTCAACCATGATTGTGAAATTAGGACATTCCTATATAAACAAAAATACAAGGGAAATGCAAAAAACAGAGCAACCCTACAAGAAATGCTAAAGAAAGTCCTCCAACAGAGAACCATCAACGGCAAACAAAAACCAGAGATTAAGATATACAACAACATCCCCTGGAAATTAACCCAGATATACAACTATGAAAATAAAATAAACCTACAAGATTGAAAATAGGGAATCCATCAGTTACTCAGCAGGAGAAAGATGGGGCGGTCTGCTTCCATAAAGATGTACAGTCTTGGAAACCCAATTGGGATTGCTATGTGTCTAAATTGACTCGATGCCAGTGAGTTTGGTTTTCTCGCTAAAATAAATAAGAAGGAAATCATAAAATACCAGAAAACACTACAACAGCCAAGAAGAGAAGGATAAGAAAATCCACTAAAAAAAAAAATAAGTTCAGCACAGAATTTATTGAACAAATAAAATATCAACATTGAAAAAAAAAACCACAGCAAAATAGCAGCAGTAAATGTTAAATGTAAGTACATTAAATGCACTGATCAAGAGACAGAGAGTAGCAGAATGGATAAGAAAACATGACTGATCAATATGTTGTCTACAAGACATACCGTAGACACAAACACAAAAATAAGCTAAAAATCAAATATTGGAAAAATATATACCAAGCAAATAGCAACCAAAAAGACCAGGAGCAGCAGTATTAATTTCAAATAAAATGGACTTCAAGGCAAAAACCACCAAAAGAGACAAGAGAGATTGTTGTTGTTGTTATGTGCCATCAAGTCAAACCTGACTCATAGCAACCCGTCCTTGGGTTTCCGAGGCAGTATCACTATGGAAGTAGGATTGCCCAACCTTCCTTCCGAGGAGTGGCTGGTGGGTTTGAACCGCCAGCCGTCTGGTTAGC
>NW_006921747.1:3286747-3288142 GCF_000298275.1 Orycteropus afer afer | reverse complement strand
TGACGGCACATAACAATAACAACAAATCTTTACCCAAGCGACCTTCCCATCTTTCTTCTGCCAAGCAGCTGGTGGGTTTGAACTGCTGACCTTCTTGTTAGCATCCAAATGCCTTACCCACTATGCCACCAGAGCTCCTTATAGATATAAATAGCACAATATAAATTCTTTTCTAATGCACATGGAAATTTCTCTAGAATAAACTATATGTTAAGCCACAAACCAAGCCTCAATAAATTTAAAAACTTCAAAATAATACAAAGCATCTTCTCAGATCCTTATGCTATAAAATTAGAAATTGACAACAAGAAAATCAAGGGGAAAAATATAAATGCATGGAAACTGAATAAAACCCTGCAATTTTTAAAATTTCATTTTTATTTCTTCTATTATCCAGTATCTTCTATTATCCATTAGATACTGGATAATAGAAGAAATAAAAATGAAATTTTAAAAATTCCTTGAATCAAATGAGAATTAAAACTACAACATATCAAACTCTTTGGGTTATACCAAAAGCAGTACTGAGAGGACAATTTATAATAGTAAATTCACACATCAAAAAAAAAGAGTCAAAATCAACATCTTGACCCAATATCTCCAACAATTAGAAAAAGAATAACAACAACAAAAACAACAACAAAAAAACCCTCTATAGTCCCCAGAAGAAATAATGAAAATTCTAGCAGAAAGAAATTAAACAGAAAACAAACAATAGAATCATCAAGAGTAGAAGTTGTTTCTCTGAAAAGATTAATGAAAATGTCAAACAACTGGTAAATTTAACAAAGGAAAAGAAGGAGAAGAGGCAAATAGCATGGGTAAGCAATGAAACAGATGATGTCACAACAGAAATTATTGAAATAAAAATAATAATAATTTAATACTATGAAGAGTTTCAAAGAAATTTGAAGATCTAACAGAAATGGAAAAATATGCAGAAACACAGAACCTACCCAAACTAACACAATCTGAAGTAGAAAATATGAAGAGACCCATAACAAAAGAAGAAACTGAACAGGTCATAAAAAGACCTCCCAACAACAACAACAATAAAAAAGCCCTTGCCCACACAGCTTCACTGAAGAATTTTACCAAATGTTTCAGAGAACTGACACCAATCCTACCAAACTATTTCAGAACATAGAAAAGAAAGTAATACTACCAAACTCATTCTATGAAGCAAGCATAAGTCTAATACCAAATCTAGGCAAAGACATCACTAAAAAAAGAAATGACAGACTGATATCCCTTGTGAACATCAATGCAACAATGCTCAACAAAATACTACCCAATAGAATCTAACAAAATATCAAAAATATAATACATCATGACCAAGTAGGATTCCTACTGGGTATGCAAGGATGGTTCAACTTAGAAAAACAATCAGCATAA
>NW_006921747.1:3281583-3286357 GCF_000298275.1 Orycteropus afer afer | reverse complement strand
AACCAGAAGGGTGGTGGTTCAAATCCACCAGCCACTCCTCGGAAGGAAGATTGGGCAATCTACTTCTGTAGAGATACGGCCTCTGAAACAAAAGGAGGGTTGATATGAGTTGGGTTTGACTCAGCAGCAGTGACATTTTTGAGGAGAAGGATTCCGCAAAGTGCCAGGGTACAAGATCAACATAGAAAAATCAGCCAGACTCCTCTACATCAACAATTAGATCTCTGAAAATGAAATAAATAATATAATTTACAATAGCTACCAAAAAGATAAACTTCTTAGGAATAAATTTTACCAGAGACACAAAAGACCTATACAAAGAAAGCTACAAAATACTACTATAAGATACTAAGAGACCTACATAGATGGAAGAAAATACCAATGTGTATTAGACTGGGATCTCTAGAGAAGCAAAAGCAGTAAAGCTTATAGAAAGAGAGTGAGAAAGAGAAATTTATCTTAGGAAAATTGCTCACACATTTAGAGAAGCTGGCAAGTCCCAAGTTCTTGGATCAAATGTCAAGCTGAAGGCTTTTCCTGACTCATGCAGCTGCAGGGGCTGACGAGCTCAAGGTTGGCAGGCAGTACACTGGCTGTTGACTTCAACAAATGATGAATCCAAGATCTCCAGGCCAAATGGTGGATTGTTCGCTCACAGACAGTTGTAGGCAGCACAACAGAATCCTGATCCACAGAAGAATGTCTCTTTTCCCAGGATGTCCACAAATATACTGGAAGTAGGTCACACCCCTAGGGAAACTCCCTTTCAATGGATTGGCTGCTCAAAACATATACATCTGATCCCATCATGGGAACAACCCATATCACAATTGCTTAAACCACACATAATTGTGGACCAGCCAAGTTGACACACAGCTTCAACTATCACACAATTGCTCCTCAATAGGAAGAATGGACATTGAGAATATGTTAATACTACCCAAAGCAATCTATAGATACAATGCAATCCTGATACAGATTCCATTAATATTTTTTAAGGAGCCAGAAATCCAACCACTAATTTTATGGAAAGGAAAGAAAACTTGGATAAGCAAATCACTACTGAGGAAGAAAAACAAAGCAAGAGGTGTCTTATATTCCGCAATCGCAAAACCTACTTACACAGCCATGGTATTCAAAACAGCCTGCTACAGGTATAATGACAGACACATAGACCAATGGAACATAACTGAGAACCCAGAAATTGATTCATCCACCTATGAACAGCTGATCTTTGACAAAGGGCCAAATCCCATTAAGTGGAGGAAAGATAACCTCTTTAAAGAATGGTGCTGGCAACACTGGATATCCATTTGCATAAAAGTGAAATAAAATCCATATCTCACACCATACACAAAAACTAACTCAATATGTATCAAAGACTAAATGTAAAATCTAAAAGTGTAAAGTTCATCAAAGAAAAAATAGAGGCAAACTTAAGGGCCCTAATTTATGGTGTAAGTAGACTTTCAAACATTACCAAAACTGCACAAACAGCAGAAGATAAACTACATGACTGTTATCATCTAAAAATGAAATTTTTGTGTGCACCAATGAAACTTCCCCAAAGGAGTAAAAAGAGAACACTCAGATTGGGAAAAAAATATTTAGCAATGATGTATCAGTCAAGGGACTTATCTCTAAATTTTGTATAGAACTTTTACACCTCAACATCAAAGCCATAAACAATCCAACTGAAAAATGGACAGAGGACATGAATAGAGACTTCACTGAAAAGTATATTCAAAGGGCCAACAAATATGAAGAAATGCTCATGATTATTAGTCATTCAAAACCAAAACCAAAATCACTGCCGTCGAATCAGATCCGACTCATAGCTATCCCTCCCTGGGTTTCCAAGGCAGTATCACTATAGAAGTAGATTGTCCAATCTTCCTTCTGATATTTGAACCGCCAGCCTTCTGGTTAGCAGTCAAGTGCCTTAGGCACTATGCCACCAATGCTCCCATTAGTCATTAAGAGGTGCAATTATTATAATGAAATGGGAAACAATCTGGAGTTAGAAAAACAAATGGGAAGAACACCCTTGGCATTTCTCAAGCTGAAACAACAGAAGAAAAAATTCAAGCCTCAAGTTGCAATACTGAAAGATTCTATAGGCAAAATATTGAATGACACAGGAAACATCAAAAGAAGGTGGAAGGAATACATAGAGTCACTGTACTAAAAAGAATTGGTCAATGTTCATCTATTTCAGGAGGTGGCATATGATCAAGAACAAATGCTATTGAAGGAAGAAGTTGAAGTTGCACAGGAGAAATTGGCAAAGAACAAGGCTCCAGTAATTGAGGGAATACCCATTGAGATGTTTCAACAAATGGGTGCCCCGCAGGTGGCACTTGTTCAGCTATGACAAGAGATCTTGCAGACAGCTACCTGGCCAACTGACTGAAAGAGATTCATATTTGTACCCATTCCAAAGAAAGGTGATCCCACAGTATGTGGAAATTATGTATATTATTAATGATATTTTCATTAACATCACATGCAAATAAAATCTTAATGAAGGTAATTCAAAAACAGTTGCAGCAGTATATTGACAGAGAACTTCCAGAAATGCAAGCTGGATTCAGAAGAGGACATGGAATGAGGGATATCATAGCTGATGTTAGATGGATCTTAACTCAAAGCAAAGAATACCAGAAAGATGTTTACTTAGGTTTTATTGACTATGAAAAAGCATTTGATTGTGTGGATCATAACAAATTATGGATAACATTGAGAAGAAAGGGAATTCCTAACAGTTGATTGTATTAATGAGAAACCTGTACATAGATGAAGAGGCTGTCATTCAAAGAGAAGAAGCATTTAAAATCAGGAAGGGAGTGCATCAAGGTTGTATCCTTTCACCATACTTATTCAAATTCTATGCTGAGGAAATACTCTGAGAAGCCAGATTATATGAAGAACAACATGCCGTCAGGATTGGACGAAGACTCATTAACAACATGTGATACTCAGATGACACAACTTCGCTTGCTGAAAGTGAGGATGACTTGAAGCACTCCCTGATGAAGATTGAAGACTACAGTCTGCAGTATGGATTACACCTCAATATAAAGAAAACAAAAATCCTCACAACTGGTCCAATAAACAGCTTCACAATGGATGGAGAAAAGATTGAAGTTGTCAAGGACTTCATATTAGTTGGTTTTACAATCAACACCAATGGAAACAGCAGTCAAGACATCAGATGACATATGTCATTGGGCATATATGCTGCTAAAGACCCCTTTCAAGTGCTGAAGAGCAAAGGTACCTCCTTGAAGGCTAAGGTGTTCTTAACTGAAAGCCAAGGTATTTTCAATCACCTCTTATGTATGTGAGAGCTGGACAATGAATAAGGAAGGCTGAAGAAGAGTTGATGCTTTTCAGTTATGGTGTTGGAGAATAATGCTAAGAATACCATGATCTGCTAAAAAGACTAACAAATCTGTCCTGGAAGAAGTGCAGCAAGAATGCTCCTTGGAAGCGAGAATGGCCAGATTTCGTCTCACCTACTTTGGTCATGTTGTAAGAAGGGACCATGCCCTGGAGAAGGATGTCATGCCTGGTAAAGTAGAGGGTTAACAAAAAACAAGAAGGCCCTCAATGAGATGGATTGACACAGTGCCTCCAACAATGGGCTCAGGTATAGCAAGGATCACGATGCTGTCATAGGACCCAGTAGTGTTTCATTCTGTTGTGTATAGGGTCACTGTGTGTTGTAGATGACTCGACAGCAACTAACAACAACATTTGAAAAAATATACTGAAAATGATGGATTGTTTATTTTGATTGGTATAACAAATCCTATTCTACATTTCTCCTCTAAAGGATCCTATGAAGCATGCAAAAGTCAGGGTTATGAAAATATAATAATTTCCTACCACTGGATGGTATTATTAAATTAGATTATAATACTCCTTCAAAGAAATATGTTTGATTGGCTTAATGATATATAAACACTTACATAAATTAAGTACTAATATCCCCAGTAATCAATGTAAATGAATTCATTCTAACAAAAGATTTATGTTTATTTAAACATTGAAAGCAAAATCTTAGAAGCAAAATATTTCTAAGTAACTTAAGCTAGATATTTTATGAAATATGTTTAATTTGGGAAAAATTAGTAATTTTCATTAATTCCAGACTGAGAAGAAAAAAAACTAAATTGCTTACCAAGAGAATAATAAAAATTAGAAGAAAAACAATTTAGTTACTTCTTGTATTTTAAAATACCTAGACCAACTTAAATGTGTACATAAATGGATTGAGAGTAACCAATTCTTTCTTGATTAATGAGCCTCTAAGACCCATAATTCTCCAGAGAATGTTGTGAAAAGACTCTACCCATCAAGGTGAAAATCACTTTTTTTTTTTTAAATTGTGATTTGGGTGAAAATTTACAGAGCAAATTCACTTCCATACAACAGTTCACATCACTTTGTCTCATGACATTGACTGCAATTTACCCCAATGCAACAATTCCCCTCCCACTTCCTCCCCATAGTTACCTCTTACCTGTGTCCATCCCTCCATACACCCCTGCCCCCTAAACTGTCTCCGTGTGCATAAACAGCCCTTCTTTCTCCTCTTTCTCCCATGATTGGTCTCTCCAATGAGTGTATCTATCCCAGGTATACGTTCAACTCTTATGCCTGTCTTTTCTTTGGCTGGAAGCCACAAGTGTGGTTTCAAATCCAGATCTGAAGGGGAGATAGAGGCCATAGTCTCAGTGGTTCCACCAGGCTCTATCAGACCAGCAAA
>NW_006921747.1:3276124-3281221 GCF_000298275.1 Orycteropus afer afer | reverse complement strand
GACTATGGTCCCAAGACCACAGGTTCAACCACTCGGTCCCTCTGAGTAGCTGGCTGTGACCAAGAAGTGACTATAACTTTGTCCCTTGTCAGCTCTACTATACCCCTGGGAATTCTTATAGAACATACCAATACATTTGCAGAACCATTGTCTACCAACCCTATACATGGTCTTGGGTACACCCCCTCCCTGCTGAATTGACATACCTAATAGTTCAGCCTGTCTACCCATCTAGCCACCTTATACCCATGATTGCCTTCACTGACTACACAGTACTGTATGCGCAAAAAGGTTCATTTTGTTGTTTGTACCTCCCATGTACCTCTCTATGTATTCTTCTTCCTCAATGCCACCATGTTGATCATTCACATTTGGTACATTGCCCTTCCCTTCACCCAAATCAATACTTATCTCTACCTATCTCACAGTGTTCCCTCCCCTCCCCTTCCACCCCTGGTATCCAACAAAGAAGATTTCCTTCCATATATAAACCATTTCTTGACTTTTACAATACAGACTAATACAATATTTGTCCTGTGATTGACTTATTTTACTCAGCATAATGTTGTCCAAGTTCATACATGTTATGTGGTGTTTTGCAGATTCTAGGTTATTCTTTAGGGTTGCATAGTATTCCATTGTGTGTATGTACCACAGTTTTGCATAGATGCCCTTTATTATGTTGAGGAATGTCCCTTCTATTCTTATTTTGCTGGGAGTTTGATCAAGAATGAGTATTGGATTTTATCAAATGTCTTTTCTGCACCAATTGATGTGATCATGTGGTTCTTTGTTTTATTTATGTGGTGGATGACGTTGATTGTTTTTCTAATGTTGAACCATCCTTGCATACCTGATATGAACCCCACTTGGTCATAAAGAATGATTTTCTTGATATGTTGTTTGAGTCTATTAGCTAGTATTTTGTTGAAGATTTTTGAATCTATATTCATGAGGGACATTGATCTGTAGTTTTCCTTTTGAGTGATGTCTTTTCCTGGTTTTGGTATCAAGGTTATGCTTGCATCATAAAATGAGTTAGAGAGGATTCCATCTTTTTCTATGTTTTGGAATAGTATGAGTAGAATTGGTGTCAGTTCTTCTCTCAATGTTTGGTAGAATTCTCCGGTGAAAACGTCTGGGCCAGGACTTTTTTAGTTGGTAATTTTTTTATGACCTGTTTAATTTCTTCTTTTGTAATGGACCTGTTCAACTTTTCCACATCAGTCTGTGTTAGTTTAGGTAAGTGGCGTGTTTCTAGAAATCTCTCCCTTCCTTCCAGATTTTCAAATTTGTTGGAGTACAAGTTCTTCATAGTTTCCTGATATTTGCATCTTTATTTCAGTTGGTTCTCTTGTGATATCACCCATTTTGTTTCTTATTCATGTTATTTGTATTCTCTCCCTCATTTCCTTTGTTAAATTTGCCAGTGGTTTGTCAATTTTATTGATCTTTTCAAAAAACCAACTTCTGGTCTTGTTGGTTTTTTCTATTGTCCTTCTATTTTCTGTTTCATTGATTTCTGCTCGAATCTTGATTATTTCTTTTCTTCTGTTGACTGTCGGGTTTTTTTGCTGTTCTTTTTCTAATTGTTGGAGATAGTGATTTAAAGTGTTGACTTTGACTCTTTCTTCTTTTTGATGTGTCCATTTTTTGCTATAAATTGGCCTCTGATCACTGCTTTTGCTGTGTCCCAAAGATTTTGGTACGTTATGTTTTCATTCTCATTTGATTCAAGGAATTTTTCAATTTCACTCTTTATTTCTTTTCTTATCCAATCTTTCTTAAGAAGGTTTTTTTCAGTTTCCATGTGTTTACTATTTTTCCATTGATCTTCCTCTTGTTAATTTCTAATTTGATAGCATTGTGATCTGAGAAGATGTTTTGTAGTATTTCAATGTTTTTAAATTTATGAAGGCTTGTTTTATGGCCTAACATATGGCCTATAATGGAAAATATTCCATGTGCACTGGAAAAGAATGTATATTGTGCTGTTGTTGGGTGAAGTGCTCTGTAAATGTCTATAAGGTTATATTCACGGATTTATTGTTTAGCTCTTCTGCATCTTTGTTGAGTTTCTTTCCAGTTGTTCTACCCTTCATTGAAAGTGGTGTATTAGTCTCCTGCTATGACTGTGGAGTCATCTCTTTGACTTTTCAACTCTTTTAAAGTCTGATTTATATATTTTGGGACTCTTTTATTGGGTCCGTAGATATTTATTATGGTTGTATCTTCTTGTTCACTTGAATTCTTTAATCATTATATAATATCCTTCCTTTTCTCGTATGGTGGTTTTTGTCTTAAAGTCAATTTGATCAGAAATTAACATTGCAACTCCTACTCTTTTATGGTTGTCATTTGCTTGATAAATCTTTTTCCAACCTTTGATTTTTTAGTCTCTTTTTGTCTTTGTCTCTAAGATGTGTCTTGTAGACAGCATATTGATGGGTTATGTTTTGTTATCCAGTCTGCAAGTCTCCCATCTCATGAGTGGTGCATTTAATCCATTAGTATTCAGTGTAATTATCGACAAATATGAATTGGTTGCTGTCATTTTGTTATGTGTTTTTTCATGGTGTTCCTGGTTTCTTTGTTCCATATAATTTTCTGTGCTGAGCTCATTATGTTTATGAATTGTGTTGTAATTTCCTTTGTTGCTATTGTTTTAGTATTTGCTAAATATTTGTGTTGTCCTCTTTTTTATTGTGATATGAAGGTTTATCATTTTTCTTTAAGGTTACTCTGTGATTTATAACTTTCTCCCTGTGTTTAGGAAAGTCCATTCTATCTTGCAACTCTCTTGACTTCTTCACCATTTAGAAGTTCTGTAACTACACAGTATTTTCCCTCTTTTTGCTTTGTAGTTGTCCTCATTTGCTAATTGTTGTCTGTAGTTCCATGTTTACAAGCTTGTAAGCTTATTTTACTTTGACTATGGCCATAACTGTGGTTTCTGGGTTATGTCATCTTGTGTATTAGTGGTTGGTTGTTATTTGCTATTTTTGGTTCTCTGTCCAAAGGACTCAGTTTAGTATGTTTTGTAAGGTTGGTCTGGTTTTAACATATTCCCTTAGTGTCTGCTTATCTGGAAATCTCCTAATTTCACCATCATATTTGAGGGACAATTTTGCTGGGTATATAATTCTTGGTTGAAAATTTTTTCTCTTTCAGGGTTTTATATATACTGTCCCATTGCCTTCTTGCTTGCACGATTTCTGCTGAGAAATCAGAGCTTATTCTTACTGGTTGTCCTTTGTAAGTAACTTTTTGTTTTTCCCATGTTGCTTTCAGGATTTTGTCTTTGTCTTTGATTTTTATGTGTTTGATGATGATATGCCTTGGTGATTTTCTTTTGGGGTCTATCCTGTTTGGGGTTTGTTGGACTTCCTGAATGGAAATATTCTCATCTTTCATCATATCATGGAAGTTCTCTTCCAAGAAATCTTGAACAATTTTCTCAGTGGTTTTATTTTTTCTTCCTGTTCTGGAATACCAGTAACATGTAGGTTATTCCTTTTGATGGTATCTCACATGATCCTTAGACTTTCTTCATTTTGTTTTGATCTTTTGTCTGATTGATTTCTTTCCAAAGAAGTATTCAGATATTTGTCTTCAATCTCATTAATTCTGTCTTCCATTGCATCAATTCTACTCCTTTGTCCTTCCATTGTGTTATCTATTTCTGACAGTTTAGTATTAATCTTCTGGATTTCTATGTGTAGATTTAGAATCATTTCTAATTTTTCATTTATTTTGTCATTTTGTTCTTGTATTTTCTTACAAAATTCTTCTAGGGTTTTGTCTGTGTTTTCCTTTATCTGTGTCTCAATCCTTTGAAGACAACTAAATATAATTCTTTTGAATCCTTATCAGGGAGTTCCAATGCTGTTTGTTCCTCAGGGATGTGTTCTGGGTCTGTATCCTGCTCCTTTGTTTCTACTACTTTGTCGTGCTTCTTTGTGTGGACTGTGATGATCTGTTGTCTCCGAGATATTGTGATATTGTTGTATTTATATCTCTGTTAACTGTTTGTGAAGAGCAGCTAAGAGTGAGTCAGGCTCTTCTTGGTAGTTATTTATCATAGGCCCATTGGTGGAGGAGTTGGTGACTCTCACTCAGTAAGTGAAGCTGCAGGAGGTATGGGTATAGTTGTGTCATATGGGGACTGTTGCTGTCTCCCACTCAGTTAGACAAATTTCACAATTGAATAACCATCTAAAAAGTAAAAGCAAATGGACAAAAAAAAAAAAAAGGACAGTAACCAGAAAAGGGAAAACATAAACAAACAAAAAATACCACAATATCTGGGGAGAAGGCAATAAGAGAAAAAAGTAGAGAATGAGAATAATGAAGAAAAAAATAAGAAAAACACAAAAAGAAAAACAAGGAACAGAGTTACCCACAAGAAAGAAAGGAAAATTAAAAAAAAAGAAAACATTGGAACCAAGAACAAGGCAAAGAAAAATAGCTGGAAACTAGAACCTGGGAAGGGAAGAATAAAGAATGATAATAAAAAGGACAAAAGTAATAATAGTAGTAGTAGTTTTGAAGCAGACAAAAACAAACTAAAAAAAGAAAAAGAAAATCTGGACAGGGTGGAGCAGGGCACCCAGGCCCCCTTGGAGCACACACTGGGAAGGAATTCCTATCAGCCTAGAAGGTGGGTGGGAGTGAGGGAGGGCTGCACCTCCATTCACCAAGAGGGTGTGAGATAAAAGAGTAACAAGGGGAATGTTGCACCTTTTCAGTAGTCCATGAGTCCGGGATGTCTTTGTGGTTCCCAACAAGTGGAGTCTGTTTTTAAGTCCCTGGAATCTGGGAGAATGCTGTCACTTTAAATATCCAAAATAGTTAAGCTTCTTGGAAACGTTCAAAATGGCTGCATCCTCCAGACAGGCAAAAGTCCACATCTCAGCCCACCTTTCTCATCGCTGCTTCACCTTTTGTTCCCCAGCCACCAGAGCAGTTTTCCATGCAGTTCCTGGGTAGCAGGGCTGATTTTTAGGTTAATTCTTAGGTCCTACCATCACTCAGCAATATTCAAGCTGTCTGTGCCATCAGGCTTGCTGCCATCTGCAGCTCCATATGTCTCCTTTT
>NW_006921747.1:3273918-3275024 GCF_000298275.1 Orycteropus afer afer | reverse complement strand
TATTGAGACGTAATCCATACTGCAGACTATATTCTTCAACCTTCATCAGTAGGTGCCTTAAGTCATCCTCACTTTCAGCAAGCAAAGTTGTATTGTCTGCATATCTCAGGTTGTTAATGATTCTTCCTCCAATCCTGATACCACGTTTTTCTTCATATAGTCCAGCTACATGAATTGTACTCAAAAGTTATTATATAGTATAAAGGCATAAATTAATTCCAAAGATTTCTAGGTACATTACTGATATTATATTGATTTAATGATTTAATGTATAGTCATTATAATTGAAGTTTATAAGCTCTTACTTTTTATGCCACAAAGAAAGGATGTATAAAATACATATATTTGGGTCTGAATAAGTATGTTCATTTGTCACCTTAAAGGGCTGTACTATGAGAGATAGGTAACAAGAAAAGAAGTTTTTAAAAGATTTGTTAAAAAGGAATTTATTTTATATGGACAAAGTTCTTATTTACTCTGGCTAAAAGTTAAATAGGTTAATTTATGAGAAGTTTTTTTAAAGTTTTAATGTTAAGTAGCATATAAAAATGTGTTTCTGGCTATGAAATAACAAAATTTTCTGTAATTACTGAGTTAAAGAATTTATTTTATTCTCTATGTAATCTGCCTCAAAGGCAAGAATTTGGAATCTCATTAGAACAAAGTCCTGAGTTCATACTGCAGCCACAAAAGGTTTCACCTTTTAAAATATTTAAATAACTAAATATTGTTACTCAGTTACCTATAATGAACTCTTGACAATTTGAAACTTCATGGACAGCCATGAAAGATTTGTTTATGTTTTGTAACGAGAAAAGGTCTAAAAAAATTTTTTTTAAAAAAGTTTATTTAATGTTTTACAAATTACATGAAACATGTTGTCAAATAAGGCAATGTGACAATTTTTTTGGAGTTAAAATTTATGTCAATGCAGGCTAAACAATTAGGTATGTCTATGAATTAGGGAGTGTGTCCAAGATCATATATAGGGTTGGCAGACAATGGTCCTATAAGTTTATGTGAATGATCAGAATCCCCAGGTGTATAGTAGAGCTGACAAGGGGCAAGGTTGGGGTCACTGCTTGGTCACAGCCAGCTACCCAGAG
>NW_006921747.1:3252437-3273318 GCF_000298275.1 Orycteropus afer afer | reverse complement strand
GAAGTGGTAACTATGGGGAGGAAGTGGGAGGGGAGCTGTTGCATTGTGGTAAACTGTGGTCAATGACATGAGACAAAGTATATGTGAACTGCTGTATAGAAAGTGAATTTGCTCTGTAAATCTTCACTCAAGTTACAAAAAAAAAAAAATATGTCAATGATGTTTGCCTAATATTATACAACAAGCACATAATGTTATGTCATGATTTTATTAAATTGCTAACTTGGACACAACTTTGTTTCTTTTGAATTTAGCATCATCTCAGTCAATGTTTTAACTGGGGAAGGCACACAGTTTGCCCGTGAAGTTTTATTACTATTCCGATGTTTTGCTGTTGTTGTTGTTATGTGCCTTCAAGTCAGACCCGACTCATAGCAACCCCTCCTTGGGTTTCTGAGGCAGTATCACTATGGAAGTAGATTTCCCATCTTCCTTCCAAGGAGTGGCTGGTAGGTTTGAACTACCAGCCTTCTGGTTAACAGTCAAGTAAGTGCCTTAGGCACTACACTCTCAGAGCTAGCTCCCTTGTTAATCTTGGTATATACCTGCTACATAGTGACTACTTGATAGTATATCTTAAAATCATTATATGTCGTATATATTTTATATGCATGTTGTATCTGAAGCTCTTTGAAAACAAGATTAATCATTATGTTTAGAAATATTTTGGTCTAAATTTTTTAATTGAATTTATATGGCTTTATGTTATTTTTGTAATTCTCATCAGGTTTTTCACTTTTAAGAATTATTATTATAAGTTAATTATGGTCAGTTTTCCTCTACTCCTCTGTCAGTTTCTCATACTGTGGTGGCTTGAGTATTCCTGAGATGGTGGAAACTACACAACTGATGTTTCAAATACAAACAGGTTTAACCACAGTTGATAGGTTTCAGCAGAGCTTCTAGACTAAGACAGACAAGGAAGAAGGAAGGGGTAGTCCACTTTCGACAAAAAATTGCCATGGAAAACCTTATAAATAGCAGGGAAACATTGTCTAGTGTAGTGCCAGGAGACGAGCCCCTCAGATTGGAAGACATTCAAAATACAACTGGTAAAGAGTTGCCTCCTCAAGGTAGAGGCAACCTTGATCATGTGGATGGAGTAAAGCATTTGAGACTTCACTTGCTGATGTTGCACAACTCAAAATAAGAAGAAATATCTGTAAACATCCATTAATAATTGGAACATGGAATTATGAATTATGAATCTAGGAAAATTGAAAGTTGTCCAAAATGAAATGGAATACATAAAGATTGATAACCTAAGTATTAATGAGCTGAAATGGACTGCTATTGCCATTTTGAATTGGACAATTATATAGTCCACTATGCCAGGAATGACAAATTGAAGAGGATTGGTGTCACATTCATTGCCAAAAAGAATATTTCAAGATCTATCCTGAAATACAGGGCTGTCAGTGATAGGTAATATCTATATGCCTATGAGGAAGACCAATCAACATAATTTTTATTTAAATTTATGCAACCACTAAAGCCAAAGATGAAGAAATTGAAGATTTTCACCAATTTCTGCAGTTTGAAATTCACCAAACAGGTGATCAATATGTACTGATAATTACTGGTGATTAGAGTGTGAAAATTGGAGACAAAGAAGTCCCACTGGTAGTTGGAAAATATGACCTCATTGATAGAATGATGCAGGAGAGTGCACGATAGAATTTTGCAAAACCAGTGACCTATTCATTGCAAATACCTTTTTTTCAAAAGCATAAATGACAACTATTCACGTGGACCTAGCCTGATGAAATACACAGGGATAAAATCAACCATATGTGTGGAAAGAGATGATAAAGAGTTCATATCATCAGTCAGAACAAGGCCAGGGGCCAACTGTGGAACAAGCCATCAATTGTTCACATGCAAGTTCAATTTGAAGCTGAAGAAAATTTAAACAAGTCCATGACAGCCAAAATATGGCCTTGCTACTCAAGATCTTGGATTTAGAGACTATCTGAAGAATAGATTTGAAGCATTGAAGACCAGTAACTGAAGATCAGATGAGTTGTGAGAAGACATCAAGAACATTATATATGAAGATAGCAAAAGGTCGTTAAAAAGATGGAAAAGAAGAGAAAACCAAAATGGGTGTCAGAAATGATTTTGAAACTTACTCTTGAATAAAGAATAGCTAAAGTAAAAGGAAGATATGATGAAGTAAAAGAGCTTAACAGAAGATTTCAAATGGTGGCTCGAGAAAACAAGGTATTGTAATGAAATATGCAGTGACCTGGAGTTAGAAAATCAAAACAGAGGAACACACTCAGCATTTCTCAAACTAAAAGAGTGAAGAAAAAATTCAAGTCTCAAGTTGCAATATAGAAAGATCCAGTGGACAAAATATTAAATTATGCAGAAAACATCAAAGGAAGATGGAAGGAATACACAGAATCACTGTACCAAAAAGAATTGGTAGCAAATGATTAAGAACCCATGGTATTTGTGTTACACTGGGTTCTCTAGAGAAACAAAACCAGTAAAGGTTGTATATATGTATATATAGAGAAATTTATCTTAGGAAAATGGTCCACACATTTATAGAAGCTGGTAAGTCCAAAGTTCCTAGATCAAACGTCAAGCTGGAGGCTTTTTCCAATTCTTGCAGCCGCAGGGGCTGAGGAGCTCAAGGCTGGCAGGCAGTACATCGGCTGTTGACTCCAACAAATGAGGAATCTAAGATCTCCAGGCTGAATGGTGGATTGTTCACTCACAGACAGTTGTAGGTAGCACAGCAGAATCCCTTTCCACAGAAGAATGTCTCTTTTCCCAGGATGTCCATAGATATACTGGAAGCAGGCCATGACCCCTACAGAAACTCCCTTTCAACAGATTTCCTGCTCAAAACATAATCATCTGATCCCATCATGGGAATAACCACATCACAACAGCTTAAACCACACAGAATTGTGGTCCAGCCAAGTTGACACACAGCTCCAACTATCACAGTGTTGAAGGAAGAAATCTAAGTTGCAGCAAAGGAACTAGCAAAAAAAAAAAGGCTTCAGGAAAAGACATAGTACCCATTGAGATGTTTCAACAAATGGATGTAGCAATGGGAGTGCTTACTCATTTATGCCAAGGAATTTGGAAGACAGCTCCCTAGCCAAATGACTGGAAGAGATCCTTATTTGTGCCCATTTCAAAGAAGGGTTATCCAACAGAATAGTCTGATTATTGAACAATATCATTAATATAGTATGCAAGTAAAATTTTGCTAAACATAATTCAAAAACTTGCTGTACTATATTGACAAGAAACTGCCAGAGATTCAAGCCAAATTCAGAAAGGGAGATGGAACAAGGGATATCATTTCTGATGTCAGATGGATCTTGGCTGAAAGTAAAGAATACCAGAAAGATGTTTATATGTGTCTTTTGACTATGCAAAGGCATTAAATTGTGTGGATCAGAACAAATTATGGATAACATTATAAAAAATTCCAGGACACTTAATTATGTTTAAGAGGAGCTGCACATAGCCCAAGAGACATTTGTTTCAATAGAACAGAGGGATATGGTTTCAAATCAGGAAGGGTGTGTGTCAGCGTTGTATCCTTTCACCATACTTACTCAATCTGTATGCTGAGCAAATAATCCAAGAAGTTGGACTATAGGAAGAAGAACGAGGCATCAGGATAGGAGTAAGACTCATCAATAACCCACAATATGCAAATGATACAACTTTCTTGCTGAAAGTGAAAACAACTTGAAGCTTCAGTATGGATTGCACCTCAACATAAAGAAAACAAAAATCCTCACAACTGCTAGAAGAGTGAACAAACCTATCTTGGAAGAAGTACTGCTGGAATGCTCATTAGAAACAAGAATGGACAGACTTTATGTCTCCTTCTTTGGTCATGTTATCAGGAAGGGTCAGTCCATAGAGAAGGATATTGTGCTTGGTAAAGTAGAGTGTTAGTGAAAAAGTGGAAGACACTCAACAATATGGATTGACACAGTGTCTGCAACAATGCACTCAAGAACAGCAAGGATTGTGAGGATGGCACAGACTAGGCAGTGCTTCATTCTATGGTACACAGGGTCACTATGAGTTGATAGTAAATTGATTGTACCTTATATCAACATGGCCATTTTTAAGTTGTCACCTACAAATAAGTTTTTCTTTGCTGATTCACTAAAAATGCTTGGCTAAAATATTTAAACAAAAATGGACTATATCAGACTTGTGAAAAAACGATTTAATATTTTGAATGTGGACTCTATTGGACTGATTTCTAGAGTCTTGTGTGGAAAATGACAAAGTTTTAAAACTGGTGCTGATCCAGAATTGAATGGAACCAAAATTATCTACATCCACTGTGTAAACTAAAAGAATTACTATAAGGTTTATATGAGAACATTGCAGATGTTCACTATTCTGTTTGGTAGATATAAGAAATAATTTTTTCTTTTGTTATTTTAATGGAAGAATCAGCTATTTCGTTAACCAATACCACTATGCTGGCTACAGAATCTGGTATGGTAAGTTCATTTTTCTTATCTCCTGATTCTTACTATTTGATTAGCCCAACCAGCACATCTTGATTATGTGGTTCCAACTTTCAGCCTTAGCTCTCACCTAGGTGGATTAGCAGATGTACTACAAAACTGATCTGTACCCAAGTTGGAGTATTAACTGACATACCTCTACCAGCTGACATCCGCTTTTGAAAAGCTTGTTAGTCAAGATATGTATTTCAAAGATATAATCATTTAGCTTCTATTTTTGTACCTCAAATAGGTCTTAGAAGATGTTATGACACTACATGTGAAAGTTCTGACTAAATATATTCAGAGTGTTTTAAATGATTCCACCCATGAGCTCCAAGAAATGAATAATGAAGTATCTGTGAGAGAAGTAGTTCTTCAAAGCCAGATGGTCCTTGACATCCATTATTAAAATTGATTAGTGTTTATATTCCTGATGTTGTTCTTGTTGTTATGTGCTGTCGAGTCAGACCCAACTTATAGCAACCCCTCCTTGGGTTTCTGAGGCAATATCACTATGGAAGTAGATTGCCCAACTTTCCTTCCAAGGAGTGGCTGGTGGGTTTGAACCACTAGCCTTCTGGTTAGCTGTCAAGTGCCTTAGGCACTATGCTACCAGATAGTAGTGTTAATGTTACTATATTTCTCATAGGACCTCTGGTAGTGTAGTGCCTAACACACTTGACTGCTAACCAGAAGGCTGGCAGTTCAAACCCACCAGCCAGTCCTCAGAAGGAAGGTTGGGCAATCAACTTCTGTAATGATACTGTCTCGGAAACCCAAGAAGGGGTCGCTATGAGTCAGGTCTGACTCGATGGCACATAACAACAAGATATTTCTCATATTCAACACACAACGTTGAATCCCAGTGATCCTGTTCCTCCTTAACTGAAATGATAAGTAATTTGTTTTCTTCTTGTGGTGGTTGGTGGAAAAATTGATACATTATTTTGGAACTTTTATATCCTCATTTCTGTTATTGTAATTATAAAATGATATTTTGCTTTAGTTCAAAAAATTTTATTAATGAAATGGTGAACTTTCAAACCATTTGACCCCTCTCATAAAATTATACTGGTTTCACAGTCTTTCACCAATGATCATGTTGTTTAATCACCTCCCCTTTGTTCCCTTGGGTATGTTTCATCTTGACCCCTATCATTCTATCTTGACTAAGAAATGTTCCTCAAATGTGGCCTTGTCTGTTAAGATGCCCCCTGTAAAACCTTCTCATTCTGAAGATGAGGCCCATTATACCAGCAAAGTGAGGAAAATAATTTTTATTAACCAATGCTTCTCAACAAAACTGACAGAGTCTTCACCAAAAAAGTGCTATTTCATTATGGGTGATCAGTGCTCCATAGCAGAGGCTTGATTAGAAGAGAAAAATATAAACAGGAAAGTTTCAAACTGAAGACACTTATGTCAGACATAAGAATGATGGGACCAATATGCATTCCTATAAAAAAAAATGTTTGTGAGGGCAACAATCCCAAGATAAATAGGGCACATGGCAGGCCACTATTTCAAGTCTAGGAACTGGAGATGATGAATTACAAACTAAATGGAGGACCCTTTCCATATATACTGGAAGAGGACCACACCACAAAGGCAACTCCCCTTCAACTGATTACCTGCTCACAGCAGATTCAACCATGGAGGTGATTACATTACATACAATCTCATCATGAGGAATAACTACATCTAGCTGCCAAGACACAGTCCAAAGTTACAGCCCAGCCAAGCTGACACAATCTTAACTACCACAACAACTACCCATTAACTCTAATTTTCCTTTGTAATCTATGTATGTAGAACCTTTTCTTCTTGAATAATGGAGTTCTTTGTATTTTTACTTAATGCTGCTCAGCTCAAACAGTATTATTTATTCTTCAACAAAACTGTTTTCTTTTATGCCTAACAGAGTACAATATTTTCTTCCTTTGAAACATATATTGTACTGGTATGATTAAATAACTTAATCCTCTGGGAGGGTATTTGCATTTCAAAGTGGGCTACTAGCTTAACCCAAAGGAATATATTCTAATGGCACAACAGGCATCTGTATGACACTAGTAGTAATAATAGTAATAACAACAACAACAACTTAGCTAGGCACAAATTAATCACTCAGTAAACGCTAGCTGCTGCATTTATTGAGTACTTACTTTATGCCTAGCATTGTTCTAAGTGATTCACATAGAAAATTCCATTTGATTCTTACAGTATTCCTAGGAGATGAGTGCTATTATTTATCTATTTTCATAGACACAGAGAGGTTGAGTAGTTTGCCCAAGGGCACAGAGCTAGTTCATGAAGAATCTGGAATTTGATTAGCAACAGAGAACCTCCAAGAGTCTCACTCTGAACTTGATCCAGTTCTGACAATAATATTTGAAAGCTACCCCTCGAATGGTAGTACAACTCCAGACCTAATTTTAGCAAATTCAGTGCTTCTTAAAAACTATCTGGAGTGTAGGACCATTTATAGATTTTATTTCCTATCTATTATGAATTAAGAGTTTCATAAAATGCAATAACAATGAATTATGTGATTATATGCTTAGATTTTATGCCAATGTCAATTTATTATCAAAGTTTCTAAATCCTTACTTTTACATTCTATAATTACCCCAGCAAGCTGGTAACAAAAAGTTCATGGACATAGCATCAGTTTGTGGACAACTTCTCAACAGTACTGCTTACACTGTAGTCTTTTCAATATACACAATTCACAGTGTATATTTAGATATAACTGAGTTTTTATTTCTTTGGAAAATTTTTGCCAACACCATTGCTCCAGGTTTTAGTTATTAAGCCCATAAATATTAGGCAGACCTCAACCTGGATAAATCTGGATTGGATATTCCTCTTGTCAGTCCTGCTTGCGTGACCTTGGGTGACTTCTGAGACTCAGTTTTGTCACCAATAAAATGAGGATAACAGACTTTTGTGAGAACACAATGGGGCAGGTACACTTGGTATAGTGAAGGCACTCAATCAGTTTAGTTCCATAGCTCTCCACCCCACAGACAGCAAGACTAACACAAAGTCAACATGTGGCAATGACAAGAGCCAAATCAACCACATGCACAATAGTGGTTGGCAGAACCCTGTACATTATAAACATAGGTTCTAATGACTGAGTGACCAGTGCCCAAGCACTTCTGATTGTAGGGAAGCATTCACTTTTACTCAATTTCCTCCTGGAGACTCAGATGTTCAAGGCAGGGACAGCCTACACACTTGAAAGGAAAAGCTCTCTTTGAGCAGCAGTTTCCCATCTGGCAAAGCAATTCATTAGATCTAGGGAGGTAGTGCCACCTCTGACCCTTCCCTCTCCCTGGAGCAGTGGCCCAAAGCTCACCCAGGGAGGACACAGCTCTGAGAAGCCACACAGTGGATGAAGATTGATGTCAAAATATTAATTTAGAGTCAGCACTGCTGATGTAAGCTAAACAGACACTCCTTTTAGCCCACAAAGTCAATTGGATTGTAATTCTTCTCAGTTCTTAGCCTAGAAGTGGAAGAGTGTGTTATTCCTGGAGGAACACGTTGGCAGGCAGCTCTGAAGTTGGAAAGGGTAATTCAGGCTTCTGATGGGACCTGCCTTGTTGAGGTCCACCAGCTAATTTTCTTGAGATTATAGAATTAGAGACAGTTACAGCTGGATAGGGTCTTACAGATCAAACTTTCTATTAAAATTGAGGAACCTGCATCTCAGAGTGGGGTGGGAGAGGGGTGACTAGATAGTCAGGCCTTGGAGTGAGGAGAACACAGTTCACCTCCTTGTCTTGCCACTTATGAGCTGTGTGCTCTCAGGCAAGTTACTTTACCTGTCTGAATCTTGGTGTCCACGTCTATAAAATGTGGTTCATTAAAGTGGCCACATCGTAGATTATGCCTTTTAGATTGATCTCATGCACATACATGAGACCATTGGTCATCATTTATCCAAAAGCAAAGGTGAGCAGGCAAGGAGTGTGAAGGGAGCTATATTAATGGAAACAGAACAAACAAATTGGAAATAATGAGAATGCTGACACACTGTGAGAATTGTAACAAATGTCACAGAACAAATGCATATAAAATTTTTTAAATGGGAATTCAATTTGTTGTGTGAACTTTCACCAGAACACAATGAAATATTGAAAAACAAACAAACCCTTTGGACCACAATTCTACTCTGAGACACATGGTTTGGTTTTGGCTTACTTTAGTTTGGGAGACCAGGGCAGGCTTCCCTGAAGAAGCAACAGCTGATCTGAGATCTGATGCATGAATGTAAGTTTAGCAAACACAAGAGAACAGAGAGGTCAGTCCAAGCTGAGGGAACAGCCTGAGTGAAGTCTCCATGGTACCTGCTTAGAGAAGGGCTGTGTGCAGAGAAAAGTGATGTGTGATAAGCTTAGAGAGGTAACCAGGGGCCAGGCCAGGAGGAGACTATGATAAGGATGGTTCAAGAGAAGGTGGGTGGCTGAATTTCATGAGGATCGGTACCGTTGCAGTGAGTAAAAGAGAATCATTGTTCCCAGAGTTTTGTAGTGCTCTGCCTGGAGGCCAAGGTTCTGTGCTCTCCTTTCACTTCCCTCTTCTATACAGGCTTTCCCTCTGCTCTGCAGCTCTGTTCTCTAGCTCTTTTCCTTTTGCATTGCCATCTATTGGCAAAAGCACCTCTCTTGGTTATGGTTTCTTTGACCCAGTAGCTGTGTTTTTCCCTCTCTACCCTCCAGCTATCTTTCCTCTGTCTGGTTTGCAGAGAGGTTACCTGCCTCCAGACGTTAATGATCTTAGTGCCCCCCCCCAAAAAAAAAACAGCTTTCCATAAATACTGTTTTAAAATTTTACAACACCCTTTCGCATTTGTTCCTCTATTAACAACTCATTGTTGTTGTTGTTATGTGCCATCAAGTCAGACCCAACTCATACCGACCCCTCCTTGAGTTTCCTTGGCTGTATCACTACGGAGGTAGATTGCCCAATCTTCCTTCCGAGGAGTGGCTGGTGGGTTTGAACCACCAGCCTTCTGGATAGCAGTCAAGTGCCTTAGGCACTATGCTACCAGAGCTCCTAACAACTCATTACAATCCTGTAAAATAAGCAGAACAATATTTATTATCTCCATTTACTAGATAAGAAAACATTTTCTGGGGAGTCAGGGGACTCCTGCATGGCCCCACAGCTGGTGTGTGATGTGGTGGTGGTGGAGCTCACACTCTGGGTCCCGGTTCTGTGACCACTACTCCCTGATCTTTTTCCTTTTTTTCTGTGCTGGCGTAGTTTATTTTTCTCTTGTATTTTTTTAACAGCTTTATTGATAAGTGGACATACTTAAATTATATAATCTGGTAAGTTTTGACATATACCTATGAAACCATCACCCCTAAAAGTTTGCTTATATCCTTTTGAGCTGCTTCTCTCCTGCCCCTTCATGCACCACTGTTTTCTCTCCAGGCAACCAATGATTTGCATTGTTTTTTACTATAGATTACATCGTCTAGAATTTTATAAAACTGGAATCATAACAGATATACTCAGTTTTTTCTGCTTTCTTTCATTCAGCATAATTATTTTGAGATTCATCCATGTCATTGCAGGTATCAGTAGTTTTCCTTCTTTACTGCTCAGCAGTATCCGATTGTGTGAATATACCACCATTTGGCTTCCTGTTCAGTTGTTGATTAACATTTGCGTTGTTTCCAGTTTTTGGTAGTTACAAGTAAATCTATTGTGAATATTCATGTAACAAGTCTTTCTATAAATTTAAGCATTTATTTATCCTTTTGAATAACGAAACCAACCCACTGCCATGAGTTGAATCTGACTCATAGCGACCCCTCCTTGGGTTTCCAAGGTGATATCACTAGGGCGGTAGATTGCCCAACCTTCCTTCTGAGGAGTGGCTGTTGAGTTTGAACTGCTAGACTTTTGGTTAGCAGTCAAATGTCATAGGTACTATGCCACCAGAACTCCTTTCTCTTGGAGGAATACCTACAAATTTTAGCTGGATTATGTAGTAGGTGGAAATTTAACTTTTAAAACAGAATGGAGTAAACATATTTTGTAAACTGCATTTCAAAGTATTTTTATCACTTTACAATCCCAATAGCAGGCTATGGAACAGCAGGTTCCAGTTTCTCTATATTCTTCCCAACACTTGAGATGGTCAGTTGTTTGTTTGTTTTTTAGGTTTAGACATTGTAACAGGTATGCAATGGTAACTCACTGTGGCTTTATTTTACATTTTATTTAGTGTTTCCAAAATTATTAATTATGTTGATTTTAAAGTGTCCTTGCTTGTTTGCAGAGGATAGGCCATATAGTTTGAATACTCACTTTTTGAAATTGTAGTAATATATGTTATTAGATTTGATATCATGAATAAGATAAAGGAATGGCTTTTAACACATAGTTAAATAGATATGATGTGATCCCACTATACAGTCATTGAGGGTGGTATTTAGCACATGGTATAATGATCTTTTCTTTATAAATCTATCTTTTCCCCACTAGACATTGAATGACTCAAAAGAAAGTCTGCATCTGATTTATTTTATATTCTCCATATCCAATACGAGGAGCTCTGGTGCTACAATGGTTAAATGCTCAGCTCTGGTGGCATAGTGCCTAAGGCAATTGACTGCTAAACAGAAGGCTGGCAGTTCAAACTCACCAGCCACTCCTCAGAAGAAAGGTTAGGCAATCTACTTCCATAGTGATACTGCCTTAGAAACCCAAGGAGGGGTCGCTTTGAGTTGGATCCAACTCAACGGCAGTGCATTCTTTTTTACTAACTGAAAGTTCAGTGATTCAAACATATCAGCCACTCTAAAGAAGAAAAAATGTGGAATTCTGTTTCTATAAAGATTTACAGCCTTGGAAACGTTATGGGGCAGTTGTACTCTGTTTTGTAGTTTTGCTATGAGTTAAAATGGACTCTACAGCAATGGGTTTATATCCAATATAGTGCTAGGCTCCTACTAGGAATTTTTAATGATTAATGAATTGAGCTCATCATGTCCACAAGAACAAACCCTGTGGTAAATACTCAAGAAATATATAAAAGATTGATAAGAATGAATAATTGAAATGAAAAATGAATGAATGAATAATGCCAGATGAACATCACAGACAGGACCTCCATTCTGCCACCCTGTATTCTGGGTGGGGCCACGGCAGATCTACCTTTGGGAAGTTGGCCTTTGAGTTTTCTTTTGGATAGCCTCCATGGGACCACCGCAGGACTTCCCTACTGAACAGCTGCCTCAGGAATATCTGCTACTCTGAGATCCTGTCTTTCTACAGCACTTGCTAAAGTTGTCAGGATGGCAGGGAGCAAGCAGAAATCTGGGAATGAGTGCAAGAACTCAGCAGTGAGAGTAGGTTTGGGACCTCACCAGCTGCTATTCCACTTAGCCTCAAATCTCTTTCGATCTCCTACTATGTAGCTGGGAGCTCTGGTAGCATAGTGGCTAAGGCACTTGACTACTAACCAGAAGGCTGGTGATTCAAACCCACCAGCCACTCCTCAGAAGGAAGATGGGGCAATCTACTTCCATAGTGATACTGCCTCGGAAACCCAAGGAGGGGTCGCTATGAGTCGGGTCCGACTCGACAGCACATAACAACAACACTATGTAGCTGTGTGATGTTGGACAGCTCTCTTTCTCTCTCTGACCTTAAATGTTCTCATCTGCCAAGTGGGAAAGTTTGATTAGATGCATGTAGTGTGTTTCTAGTGCTAATATTCTATGATGATTCGCAATATTCCAAGACTTTACCAACCTATGAAAACAAAATAATGTTATATTTGTTTTAATATTCAAATTATCCTGAATGATTCAAAAGAAAGTCTATATCTGAGTTATTTTATATTCCCCATATCCAATGCCAGGAGCCCTGGTGGTACAATTGTTAAATTCTCAGATGAGCAGGAGTATGATCCTGGGACTTCTCACTCCATGTCTTCCCAAGATGCTGACTCTGAGAATAACTCTGCTGTACATGAGAAGGATGTCTGGATGCATTCCATAAGAGACTGTAGAGCACTAAAGTTCTCCTCTTCATCTCGTTCCTCCCCAGAGCTAGAAAGATCTTCCCTGATTAGGTGTGTCTCATAATTAAAATAACAACAAATAAAAACTTTTGATTGAGACCATTGAGATAGATTCTTAGGGAAGAACTCTTTTCAGTTGAGATCACCTGGGAGGGTGGGTCAAGAAAGCTAACAGTATTACCTGAATTAGCCCTTCTGCCCATTCATGTGGGCTCCACTCTGGAATCCAGTTTACCTGCTGAGGAATTCTACTCTGAGCTGTGGTTATCATTTTCTGTCACTTGGCCTAAGTCACAACTAATTCATTCTCCATCATACATTTTCTAATAACTTTAAACCTGGAAATAAGGGTATCCCATTTCCCTTCCTTCCAGAAGTATCCATGGTTTCAATGTAAAAATTTTATGCAAGTAAATTCCTGGGGTAAGCCACCACCTAATCCACTTTACAACACTATCTAAGTCCTTGAATGGTATTTTGCAAAATGACTTTCATGGACTAAGTATCAGAACCTCCAGGTCCTTGTTTAATATGTCTGGCTTTACCCTAGAACAAAATCTCTGGAGGACTTCCTTGGATTTTGCATTTAATACAATGAGTGTTAATAATGTGTACAAAACATTTTAAAACCTCAACCTTATAAGTCCGCCACCACCACCACACAAAGTTACAATAATAACTGTAAGTTGTTATACTCTTGCCCCCCAATAAATACCTTAAAAAAAAAAACACTGCCATTGAGTCGGATTCGACTCATAGTGACCCCTCTTTGGGTTTCTGAGGAGGTGTCACTACGGAAGTAGATCATCCAGTCTTCCTTCCGAGGAGTGGCTGGTGGGTTTGAACCACCAGCCTTCTGGATAGCAGTCAAATGCCTTAGGCGCTGCATTACCAGAGCTCCTAATAAATACCTAATGGTACTTGATTTTCAACTCTAACTAAATGACCTAGTCAAGGGGCTCTACGTGAGAAAAGGAAGTATATTCAAAAGGTAAGTTGTTCTTCCTTTCTTTACTCACTCATCAACAAATATTTATTCTGTAAAGCTAGGTGTTTTTCTAGGAGTTGGGCATCAAAAGGAAATCAGGCAGGTACAATTTCTGTCTTCCTAGGGGTTACATTGCACCTGGAGGAGACTGACAAAATGTAAGCAAATAAATAAAGATCAAGACAGCTAAGAGTTTGAACAGCACAATAAGGGAAATAAACAAAGAGATGGGATCATGAGTAATTTGGGGGTGAGGCAAAAAGAGCAGCCAGGAAAACGCTCTCTGAGGAGGGAAAGTGTCACTGAGGCTTGAGATGGAGCTGAGAGAAGGGCTTTCTAGGAAGAGCCAAGGCAAATGCCCAGAGGATAGAAAGAAGTCTGTTTGCTGTCGAAATAGAACAGAGCCAAGGCCAGTGTGGCTATGATATGATGACTGAGACAAAGAGAGGAATTTCAGTAAAGTAAGGGATTTTGAGGCTGAAAATTGTTAGGCATTCTCTTGGCAGAGAGAGAGAAAGGAAGTAGGAGGATAGAGAAAGAAGGAACAAAGGGAAGGTGGTCAGGAGGTCAGAATGAGAGAGTAGAAAGGAGGGAGACAGAGAAGCAGGAGGAGGGACAGGAAGAAGAGGAGAAATTAGAAGAAGGAAGGAGGGAATGAGAGAAGAAGGGAGGGAGTAGTAGAAAGGATGTAAAGAAGAGAGGGAAGGAGGGAGGGAGAGAAAAAGGGAGAAAGGAAAGGATTGTTTCCATTCTCCCTAGGGAATGTTATGTAAGAGAGCAGAGTAGGAAGGAAAAAAAGCAAGGTGTGCATATGGGCTACAGTATGGAAATAGCAAGCAAATTTGTTATCATGGAAGGTAATTAAAGCAGGAGAGTGAGTGAAGGTTCAAGAGTCAACACAGTTTATTTACGGAGATGGAGAGAATGCAAGGATCTGGTGAAAATACTGGGAGATGAGATTAAAATAAATGTAAAAAGGGTTGGCATATTGACTGGATGACCTTATACTGTTCCTAAAATTTAATTTTGTTCAAAGATTCATATTAAATATGGAAAGTCTGTTGCTGCTTTAGAGTCATCTAATATTCTGAACAATGTCCTTGCAACAATCAGATCATTTTAGCTCTGTGGCTATGCTAAAAGCAATGTTCATTCCTTAATATTTTTTTTTTCTCTCTTGCTTCAGCAATATTGCAGTAACCACCTTTAATCTTTTGAAAAGTCAGATGCTTTCAATAAGGAAGAAATTACTTTTTTTCTGGTGGGGTGGTGAAGAAAATTATATTTTGTTGTAACAATTACAAAATTACTCTATTGCAGTCAAACCTGTCCTCACTCAGAGGGTTACATTTTAGAAGTTGTAACTATACCGATTTCCGTTTCCCCAAGTTCTCAAATGAGAAGTATACTGAGCTCTAAGACAACTATCAATGTTTGTGGTGAATCACTGGGGTGCTTCATTACCTGTTTGTGATAGAACTTTTGTGCTTACCCCAAAATAGAGAAAATGTTTTTCTTTTAAAATTAATATTATGGGATGATTTAGTGATACAGAAATCATTAAAATATTCCATCTAAAATTTAGTTGTATCAGCATCTAAAGAAACCTGTGGGAAGCATTTTGAATGATGCAAGCAGTTCAGTTAAATAAGACAGGTTTCCTGGAAAAGTTTAATTTTTCCCCCATTGGTTAATTTTGGGGAGCAGATTGTCAGGGCTTTCTTCACAATCTGTCTTAGTCTGGAAGTTATGGTGAAGCCTATCTACCATAGGTGACTCTGCTGGTATTTGAAATATTGGTGGCATAATTTCCAGCATCACAACCACATGTAAGCCACTTCCATGCTACAAATTGACAAATGGTAGTGGAGGTGAATTTTTAAGGTAGCAAATGTAAAGTCAAATAATCACAGAGCTCAACCAGGTACAGCAAATGTGTGTACCCCATTTCTTTTATCCCCACATCTTTCATCGACACATGGATACAAAACTTTTATTCCCTTTAACTGTAATGTTTTATAAATCAACAACACTTTGAAACATAGGAACAGACATTTCCCTTCAGTGTTCGAGAAACTATAGGAAGTGTTGGGGACTATGGCAAACTGGAGAATGACTGCTCCATCTAAAAGGGTAACATCTACTCAACTGCAGTGGATTGTTGCCTGACAGTAATATTGATTGCCATATCTTCCCCTTTTTTCCAAGAGAAGCTAATAATTAGGATTTTTCTTTAAAATGTTCATATTTTTTTCCTTTAGATTGAAAATTAATTCAAATATTTTATACACTCTGCTTAGGATACCACTCTGTGGGCCAAATCAGACACACCTGTGGGATAGTCCAAATCTCTGGCCTCCATATGTACCTCTTTCTCTTCAAATAGAGTCACAGTGTTCCTCTCCAGTTCACAGTGTTCTACTTCTCCACCTCCAACTTCAGTGAGATGTTCTTAGCTTAGTGGAACTTCAGAAGAAAATCAAACAAATTACATGTTTATGAGCTCAAAGACAAGTTCTTGCTGGATATTAGAATTTCCAAGAAAGGTCAAATTTAGAGTCTTATAAAATGTTGTCTCTATTACTCATTCTTGAAGAAGCCTGGTTTTATTCACAGCCATGGCTCTAACTTAGTTTTGAAAAATACCTCAAGCTCTGAGAAGAGATATTTTATGTGACAAGGTAGCAAAACTCGAATATTTTCCTGTTTAGATTTATGGCTATTTCTTGCTCTCTGAAGGGCTGCTGCTGGCTCCATCAGCGAAATGGTGAATTGTCTCTGACAGCAATGAATTCACTGGACCTGCTCTTAAACCTTCCCAATTACTGACTTTTTTCTGAACTTCAGAGTGCATTAATCATGTAACAAAGAAAAGACTTATTATGACCTTCTTTTGTATCAATCATAGATATATCCTATGTATGAAAGAGCTGTCTGCAGATTTGTCCAATATTTTCCATGAGAATTAAGTCAAACTAATCAAGAAATGGAAATGAGTATGAAGAGGAAGGAAATTAGAGCCTTTTCAGGATAGAGCAAGAATCCCTGGGTGGTGTAAATGGTTAACACACTTAACTGCTAACCTAAATGTTGGGTGCTTGAGTTCACCCACAGGCACCTCCAAAGAAGATCTGGTGATCTACTTCTGAAAAATCAGCCACTGAAAACCAGATAGAACACAATTCCTCTCTGACACACATGAGGTCACCATGAGTCATAATTGACTCAATAACAATTTTTTTTCAAAGATAGAGCAGTGTGTCTTAATTCCCACTTAATTTAGTTGGGTTGAGTAGTTATGAAATAGAGAGAAAGAGGGTTTTGCCTGTGGTTTCAATGTCACTGAGAAGGGAATGTTGTGTATGTGATGGGAAATAGGAATCAGCTTTTGCTCAATTGTTTCCTATGCCCATGTCCCTCTCATAGAGAATATAGAGCTTAAAAATGTAATTTTTAAAGCGACATGACCCATACTTGCAAGCCAGTTGTATCATTTATGCTCACTTGGGGAAATCTAGCTATAGACAGGGAGCTCTGGTGGCATAGTGCCTAAGGCATTTGACTAGTAACCAGAAGACTGGCAGTTCATAACCACCAGCCACTCCTCAGAAGGAAGACTGGGCAATCTACTTCCATAGAGATACTGCCTTGGAAATCAAAGGAGGGATCGCTATGAGTCGTATCTGACTCGAAGGCAGTGAGCTATAGACAATATTTTGGCACCCAAATTGACACATTTCTGAGATATTTTTTAAAAGTAGCTTTGACCTTTTTATACTTCTTACTTTATATGCTGACTTTAGAACCTACCTTCTGAGTAAGGCCTGACTCTGCAGTATACTGTATTACTTTCAACCATCTTCATCACTGCCATCGTCTCCGCCATCACTACACCCACCTTCCACAGCCCAGGCCAGATCTTTCTATCTAGACTCTGCCCTACTGTCATTCATACTGGAGAAGTAATGAAAGAAACTCCTTTCTTGGATGGATCCACTGAAGCATTAAAAAAAGGTAATTAGATGAATGATGACTTTTTTTATTCCAATTTCTCATATTCCATTTTCATTCCCCATTGAACATGAACACCATGCTAAGTACTGACCATTTGTATAACATGTTTCTTGCCTGGTGAGCATTCTAATGCTAAGTGTATCACACCATCTTAGCTCCTTATTCTGTCTGTTAAGGGCCTCTCACAGTTATAAATAGCCACCTATTAAGTCCTGTGATAGAATTCAAAGTGTGTTCTTCAGGAAAACAGGTTAAGTCTAATACTATTAGACTTACTTTGTTTTGTTTAGAATTTGAAATTTCCTGGGAAGTGAATAAAAAGAGAGATACAGAAATTTTAAGGGGATATCTAGGAGTGAGTTCTATTGAATCTAGTAATTCATAGAATTAGGTGAATATCAAAGGTTCTGTCCTTACAAAACTGAGCTGTATGAAAGTAAAATTGACAAACCTGACATACAAGATAATGAAATATCATTAGAAATATATCATGGAGTGATTACTTATCTAGTTCCATAGATCTTAAGATGTACTTTAAAATAAATTATCTTACTTAACTCACCCAGTAACATACAGTTGTTTATATTGTTAGGTGCTGTCAAGTCAGTGTCAACTTGTTGTGACCCCGTGTACAACAAAATGAAATACTGCCTGTTCCTGTGCCATCCTCACAATCACTGTCATGCTTGAGTCTACTTTCTCACCCTCTGTGTCAATCCATCCCCTTGATGGCCTTCCCTCTTCTTAACCAAGCATGATATCCTCCTCCAAGGACTGGTTCCTTCTGACAACATGACCAAAGTATGAGAGACAAAGACTGGCCTTTCTTGCTTTAAAGGAGCATTCCAGCTGTACTTCCTCCAAGACAGATTTGTTCATTCTTCTACCACTTCTTGGAAGTTTCAATATTCTTTGTCACTACCACCATTCAAATGAATCAATTTTTCTTTGGTTTTCCTTGTTCATTGTCCAGTATAACATCATATGAGTCTATTGAATATACCATGGCTTTGGTCAAGTGTACCTTATTGTTCAAACTGACATCTTAGTTCTTAACATTTTAAGGAGGTTTTTGTTTTGTTTTGTTTTTGCAGGACATTTGCAATATATCATTTGATTTCTTGACTACTGCTTCTGTGGATGTTGATTGTGGATCCAAGCAAAATGTAGTCCTTGACAACTTCAATCTTTTCTCTGTTTATCGTGATGTTGCTTATTGGTTCAGTTGTGAGGATTTTTGTTCTCTTTGTGTTGTAGTGCAATCCATACTGTCATATCTTATTATCCTAATTGCATTGACAGGGAAACTGAGGCCTAGATGAAGTAAAGTACTTTGTCCAAGGATACTACCTAGGCAATTGCTAAGCCTGGGTTTTGAACTCAGGTGTTTTAAGTTACAATTCTTTCCATGGAAGTTAAGAGGAGGCATAAGTGTTTGGTGTTAAGGGATAATTCTCCATGGAGTCTAACATGTTTTTGTGTGTCTTGCACACAGGGGCAGTAGCCTGACTTTATTCCAGACTATCTTTTCCAAGGACGTTTGTATAGAACCAACCTTGAAAGATAGAAATTGTGTTTCACATGGTAGCAAAGGACTGGTTTGTTGACTGTGAAGTACAATAAATATAGTGTCCCCCTCAAGGGCAAAGGTCAACAAGCTGTGCTACTCAATATAAGAGAGTCTTGGTCACTAAGAATCATATCTTATGGATTAAAGGGATCTTAGAGGCTCTACAAAAGGAACTCTGGTGGCATACTGGGTAAGGCATTTGGCTGCTAACCAGAAGGTCGGTGGCTCAAACTCACCAGCTTCTACACAGGAGGAATATGAGGCAATCTATTTCCATCAAGATTTATAGCCTTGGAAACCCAATGGAAGTTGCTATGAGTTGGAATCAACTAGATATCAGTGGGTTTGGTTTTGGTTTTTGTAGAAACTCTACAATGTATCTTTTTTCTTTTAATATCAACTTTATTGAAATATAATTTGCATAAAATAAAATTTCCCAATTTTAAGTGTACAATTTGATGAGTTTCAACAAATGTACACAATTATGTAACTATCACTGAATCAATATATGGAATATTTTCTTTCCCCTAAAAAATCTCCTTCCTGCCACTTTGCAGTTAATTTGCTTTCCCAATCATCTTGTCCCTGGCAACTAGAGATGTCTAATACTTTAGCTTTCTATCTCCATAATTTTGCTTCTTCTAGGATTCCATATCCACCACTAATCTGTCAAGGAGCCCTGGTGTTATAGTGGTAAGGTATTTGGCTGCTAACCAGAAGGTTAGTGGTTCAAACCCACCAGCTTCTCTGTGGAAGGAAGATGAGGCAATCAACTTCAGTAAAGATTTATAGCCTTGGAAACCAGTGAGGGTGGCTATGAGTCAGAATTGACTTAGTGACAGTGGCTTTGGTTTTTTAGAGGTTTACTCATCTCTCAGTTTCTTGTAGTGCAGCAGCTTGTGTGTTGCATAAGCTGAAAGCTATGCAACTCATATTTCAAGTACCAGCAGGGTCACCTACTGTGGACAGGTTTCAGTGGAGCTTCCAGATTAAGAAAGACTGGGAAGAAGTATGGAGCCATCCACTGCTGAAAAAATTGGCCACTGAAAACCTTATGAAAAGTAATGGAACATTGTCTGATAGAGTTCTGTAAGATGAGCCTCTCAGCTTGGAAGGTACTCAAAATATGACTAGGAAGAACTGCTTCCTTAAAGTAGAAATCAACCTTAATGATGTGGCTGGAGTAAAGCTTTCAGAACCTTCTTTTGTTGATGAGGTACAACTCAAAATGATAAGAAAGAGCTACAAACATTCATTAATAATTGGAACATGGAAGATGTGAAGTATGAATCTGGGAATATTGGATATTGTAAAAAATGAAATGGAATGAATAAAGATTAATATCCTAGGCATTAGTGAGTGGAACTGGACTAGTATTGGCTATTTTGAATCAGACAACAATATGGTCTACTCTACTAAGCTGAGAACGACAAATTGAAGAGGAATAGTGTCACATTTATGGTCCAAAATAACATTTCAAGATCTATCCTGAAGTACAAATGCTGTCAGTGATAGAATAGTATCCACACACCTTCAAGAAAGACCTGCCAATACTGCTATTTTTCAAATTACACCAAACACTAAAGCCAAAGATGAAGAAATTAAAGTTTTATTTTTAAAATTGTGATTTGGGTGAAGATTTACAGAGCAAATTCACTTTCCATACAGTAGTTTACATATACTTTGTCTCATGATGTTGACCACAGTTTACCACAATGCAACAGCTACCCTCCCACTTCCTCCCCATA
>NW_006921747.1:3245893-3251867 GCF_000298275.1 Orycteropus afer afer | reverse complement strand
TGCCAATTGAGCTTGATGTCCCCTGAGACTATGGTCCCAAACCCACAGGTTCAACTACTTGGTCCCTCTGGGTAGCTGGCTGTGACCAAGCAGTGACCACAACCTTCCCCTTGTCAGCTCTACTGTACACCTGGGAATTCTGATCATTCACATAAACTTATAGGACCACTGTCTGTCAACCCTATATGTGTTCTTGGATACACTCCCCATTTCATAGACATACCTAATCGTTCAGCCTGTCCACCCATCTATTCACCCATATACCCATGGAATTGAAGATTTTTACCCACTTCTGCAGTCTGAAAATGAATGACCAAACATGCAATCAAGGTGATTGGAATGTGAAAGTTGGAAACAAAGAAGAAACTTTGAGTTGGAAAATAAGGCTTTGATGACAGAAATGATGCCGGAGATCACATGATAGAATTTTTCAAGACTGATGATTTATTCATTGTATTTATCTTTTCCCAACAACATAAACAGTGGCTGTACATGTGGATTTTGCTAGAAGGAATATGCAGGAATCAAATTCCCACCATCTGTGGGAAGAGGCAATGGACGGACTCCATATCATCAGTCAAAACAAATCCAGGAAATGACTGTGTAACAGGCCATCAATTACTCATAAGCAAGATCAAGTTGAAGGTGAAGAAAATTAAAACAAGCCCACAAGAGTCAAAATATGACATTTATTATATACTACATGAATTTAGAGACCCTCTCAAGAATAAATTTGAGGTATTGAACACTAATGACTGAAAGACATCAAAAACATCAAAGATGAAGAAAGCAAAAGTTCATTAAAAAGACAGGAAAGGAAGTAAACACCCAGATGGATGTCAGAAGGGACTCTGAAACTTGCTTTTGAATGGTGAGTAGCGAAAGTAAATGGCACATAACAACAAAAGTAAATTGAAGAAATAATAAATAAAAAAATTGAATGGGAGATTTCCAAGAGTGACTTGTGGAGACAAAGTATAGTATTATAATGAAATGTGCAAAGACTTGGAGTTAGAAAACCAGAAGGGAAGAACACACTCAGCATTTCTCTAGTTGAAAGAACTGAAGAAAAAATTGAAGCCTTGAGTTGCAATATTGAAGGATTCTATGAGCAAAATATTGAATGATGCAGGAAGCATCAAAAGAAGATGGAAGTAACACCAATCCTACTCAAACAATTCCAAAAGATAGAAAAAGGTGAAATTCTCCTAAATTCATTTTATGAAGCAAGTATAACCTTGATACCAAAACCAGGCAAAGATGACAATAAAAAGGAAAATTACAGATCAATATCCCTCATGAATACAGGTGTAAAAATCTTCAACAAAATCCTAGCCAATAGACTCCAACAACGTATCAAGAAAATCATTCATGGTGACCAAGTGGGGTTCATATCAGGTGTGCAAGGATGGTTCAACATTAGAAAAACTATCAACATCATCCATCACATAAATAAAACAAAAGACAACCACATGATCATATCAATTGATGCAGAAAAGACATTTGATAAAATCTAATACCCATTTCTGATCAAAACTCTCAGCAAAATAGGAATAGAAGGAACATTCCTCAACATAATAAAAGGTATCTATGCTAGCATAGTGGCTAAAGCACTTGACTGCTAACCAGAAGGCTGGTGGTTCAAACCCACCAGCCACTCCTTGGAAGGAAGGTTGGACAATCCTACTTCCATAGTGATACTGCCTCAGAAACCCAAGGAAGGGTCGCTATGAGTCGGGGCCGACTCGACGGCAAACAACAACAACAACAAAAATGCAAACCCAGCAGTCAACATTATTCTCAATGGACAGAGACTGAAACCATTCCCCTTGCAAACAGGAACCAGACAAGGATGATCTCTATCACCACTTCTATTCAACATTTTATTGGAAGTTCTAGACAGGGCAATAAGACAACAAAGGGAAATCAAAGGCATCCAGATTGGTAAGGAAGAAGTCAAACTATCCCTATTTGCTGATGATATGATCCTATACCTAGAAAGCCCAAGAGACTCAGTCAAAAATCTACTGGAACTAATTGAGAGATTTAGCATCATGGCAGGATACAAGATCAACATCCAAAAATCAGTTGGATTCCTCTACACCAGCAAAGAGATCGCTGAAAAGGAAATAAGGAAAACAATATCATTTACAATAGCTACCAAAAAAGTAAAATACTTGGGAATAAATCCTACCAAAGACACAAAAGACCTATACAAAGAAAGCTATAAAAGACTACTTCAGGAAACCATAAAAGATCTACATAAATGGAAAAACATATTGTGCTCATGGATAGGAAGATTGGACTTTGTGAAAATGTCAATTCTACCCAAAGCAATCTCTACATTCAATGCAATCTCAATCCAGATCCCATCAACATTCTTTAAAGATATAGAAAAACCAAATCACTAACTATATGGAAAGGAAAGAGACTTCCAATAAGCAAAGCATTATTGAAGAAGAGGTACAAAGTAGGAGATCTCACCCTCCTGAATCTCGAAACCTAATATACAGTCACAGTAGTCAAAACTGCCTGGTATTGGTACAATGACAGACACATAGCCCAATGGAATAGAATTGAGAACCCAGAAATAGATCCATCAACATATGGTCAGCTATCTTTGACAAAGGGCTGAAATCCATTCAATGGGGAAGTGATTGTCTGTTTAACAAATGGTGCTTACAAAACTGGAAATCCATTTGCAGAAAAGTGAAACAAGATCTGTACCTCACACCACACACAAAAACTAACTCCAGATGGCTCAAAGACTTAAATGTCAAACCTAAAACCATAAAGTTCCTCAAGGAAAACTCCTGTGGCTTCCAGCCAAACAAAAGACAGGCATATGACCTGAACATTTACAATAGGTAAATACACTCCTTGGAGACATCAATCATGGGAGAATAGAAGCAATGTGTATGTGCAGGGAGACAGGTTGGGGGGGGGCAGGAGTGCATGGGAGGGAAGGACACAGGGAAGAGGTAACTATGGGAAGGAAGTGGGAGAGGAGCACTTGCATTGAAGGAAATTGCAGTCAATGTCATGAGACAGAGTGCGTGTGAGCTGCTGTATGGAAAGTGAATTTTCTCTGTAAACTTTCACCCAAGTCACAATAAAAATTAAAATAAAAAAAGAAGATGGAAGGAACATAAAGTGTCACTGTGACAAAAAGAATTGGTCAGCCTTCAACATATTCAGGAGGTAGCCTATGATCAAGAACCAATTGTACTGAAGGAAGAAGTTCAAGCTGCGCTGAAAGAATTTGCAAAAAACAAAGTTCTAGGAATGATGGATTACTCATTGAGATATTTCCAAAAATGGGTGCAGTGCTGGAGGCACTTACTAGTTTATGCCAAGAAATCTGGAAGACAACTGCCTGGTCAATTGACTGGAAGAGATCAACATATGTGCCCATCCCAAAGAATATGAAAATTATTGAACAATATCATTAATATCACACACAAGTAAAATTTTGCTGAAGATAATTTTAAAACAGTTGCAGCAGTATATTTATAGGGAATTTGTAGAAATTCAAGTTGGATTCAGAAGAAGACACGGAACAAGGGATATCATTGTTGATGTCAGATGGATCCTGGCTGAAAGCAAAGAATATCAGAAAGATGTTTACTTATGTTTTATTGAGTATGCTAAGGCATTCAACTTTGTGTATCATAACAAATTATGGGTAACATTGTGAAGAATAAGAATTCCAGAGCACTTAATTGTGCTCATGTGGAACCTGTACGTAGACCAAGAGGCTTTTGTTTAACAGAACAAGGGGATACTGTGTGGTTTAAATCGGGAAATGAGTGTGTCAGGGTAGTATCCTTTTACCATACTATTTCAATCTGTATGTTAAGCAAATAACCTGAGAAGCTACACTATATGAAGAAGAGAGTGGCATCAGGATTGGCAAAAGAAACATTAACAATCTGCAATATGCAGATGACACAGTCTTGCTTGCTGAAAGTGAAGAGGACTTGAAGCACTTATTATTGAAGATTAAAGACTACAGTGTGCAGTATGGATTACAGTTCAACATAAAGAAAACAAAAATCCTCACAACTGGACCAATAAGCAACATTGCAATAAATAGAGGAAAGATTGAAGTTGTCAAATATTTCATTTTACTTAGATACACAATCAACACTCATGGAAGCAGCAGTCAAGAAATCAGACATTGTATTGCACTGGACAAATCTGCTGCAAGAGACCTCTTTGAAGTGTTGAAGAGGGAAGATGTCACTTTAAAGACTAAGGTGTGCTTAACTTAAGCCATGGTATTTTCAATCGCCTCATATGAATGTGAAATTTGGACTATGATTAAGGAATACTGAAGAGTTGAAGCCTTTGAATTATGGTGTCGGTGAAGAATACTGAATATACCATGGACTCCAGAAGAAGGAAGAAATCTGTCTTGGAAGAAGTGCAGCCCAAATGCCCCTTGGAGGAGAGAATGGCCAGACTTTGTGTTACTTACTTTGGTCACGTTGTCAGAAGGGACTATACCCTGGAGAAGACTATCAGGCTTGGTAAAGTGGAGACTTAGCAAAAAAGGGGAAGGACCTCAAGAAGATGGATTGACACAATGGCTACAATGATGGACTCAAGTGTAGCAAGGATTGTGAGGATGGTACATGACTGGGCAACGTTTCATTCTGTTGTATGTAAGGTTACTAAGAGTTGGAGTCGCCTCTACGACACCAAACAACAACAATTACTAATGATGTTGAACATCTTTTCATGTACTTGATTGTGCTGTATAACATCTGTGGTGAAATTTCTGTTCAAATCTTTTGCCCATTCTAACAATATTGGGTTGTTTTGGTGGTGTATTGACTGCTAAACAAAAGTTTGGTAGTTCAAACTCACCAGCCACTCTGCAGAAGAAAGATGAGACCGTTTGTTTCCGTAAGAATTTATAGCCTTGGAAACTCAAAAAGGGGTCACTATGAGTCAGAATCAACTCAATGGCAGTGAGTTTGAGTTTGAGTTTTGTCTCATACTATTGTGATATAAGAATAGTTTTTATATATTTTGGAAACAAGTCCTTTATCAGATGGACTCTTTTGCAAACATATTTTCTCAGTCTATGACTTGACTTTTGGTTTTCTTTACGTGTCTTTTAGAGTAAATTTTTTTAATTTTTTATGTTGTCCAATTTATTTATTTGTTTTTAAGGTTTGTACTTTTTTTTCCTGCTGTTGTTGTTAGGTACCATTGGGTCAATTCCAACTCAAGAAAACCTGTGTACAAGATGACAAAGTACTGCCTGGTCCTGCATCATCCTCACAGCCCTTGCTATGTTTGAGCCCATTGTTGCAGCCATTGTGTCAGTCCATTGTGTTGAGGGTCTCCCTCTTTTCAGCTCACCCCTTACTTTACCAACCATGATGTCTTTCTCTAGGGATTGTTCCTTCTTTATAACATGTCCAAAGTTTGTGAGACAAAGTCTCACCATTCTTGCTTCTGAGAAACATTCTGGCTGTACTTCTTCCAAGACAGGTTTATTCATCCTGGCAGTCTTGTTGAAAGTGAAGATGTCATAATGTCTGAAGGGGTGAGTCCTTGGAGAAGGATATCATGCTTGATAGAGTGGAGGGTCAGAGAAAAAGGGGAAGACCTTCAACAAGATTAATTGACACAGTGGCTTCAACAACAGGCTCAAAACACAGCAAAGATTGCGATGATGTTACAAGAGAGAGCACTGTTTCATTTTGTTGTACATGGGGTTGCTATGAGTCAGAACTGACTTGACAGCCCCTAACAACAACAACATGGTCTACTCAATATTCTTCATCTGCACCATCATTCAAATACATCAATTCTTACTTCATCCTCCTTATTCATTGTTCAGCTTTCCCACGTATATGAAGCAATTGATTTTTAAAGTTTTAGACTTTAGGGAGCTCTGGTAGCATAGTGGCTAAAGCACTTGACTGCTAACCAGAAGGCTGGCGGTTCAAACCCACCA
>NW_006921747.1:3244536-3245763 GCF_000298275.1 Orycteropus afer afer | reverse complement strand
CTATGAGTCGGGGCCGACTCGACGGCACATAACAACAACAACAGCAACAACATCAACTTCAAGTTAATTTTTGTATGTGTTGTGAGTTAAGGGCTTACAGTTCGTTATTTTGCACACCTACTAGTTCCAATACTGGTTGTACCATTTGTAGAAAAGGTCATCCCTTTCCCATTGAATTCCTTTGTAATGGTCCAAAACAAATTCATCATTCAAGTATGGGTGTATTTCTGGATTATCTATTTTATTACATATGCCTCTCTTTATGCCACTACTATGCTGTGTTGATTATTGTCGGTTTATGGTTTTTATTGTTTTATTGGTTACCATTGATTGGATTCTAACTTATGATGATTACATGTGTGCAGAATAGGGTTTTCAAGGCTCTGACCTTTTAGAAGCTGCTTACCAGGCTTGTCTTCCAAAACACTTCTGAATGGGTTAGAATTGCCAACATTTTGACTAATAGCTGAGAACTTAACCATTTTTGCCATGTAGGTAAAGTAGTAAAATTCCACAAAGAAATGATACTTGCCCAGATCACACAGCAAGATAGTTTCCAGTTAAGGGCTAGAATTTATATAGCCTTGCTTTCCACCAGTTCTCTTTTCCTCTACCCTGCATTACTCCTGGTACTAGTTATTACTGAAACCCTTACCTTCACCCAGTTCTCCAACAGCAGAGATTGAAAAGGCAGTGACATTTTTATCTTAAAAATTCATATTTGTATTCTACCCAATCACATATTCTTTGATTTAATATAAAGCACAATGTCTTTCCTCTGTCTCATTTCTCATCCCCTCCACCAATACCCAAATAAAATAATAATATAGGAAAATATGTCAAATCTGCCCTCTGTATACTTCTAGGTCATGTGCCTCAATTGACGAGAAAGGACTGATGCTTATTGCTCCATGAGGACCATGAGTCAGCATTGCCATAAGGTGGGATGGCCAGTAGACTCTGTAGAGTCACAATTGGGGAGTTTCCTTTCGCTTCTCTGCTTAATCAGAACTGCTTTGTGGGTTAACAGATGGCTGGTACAATGTGGAGAAAACAGTCACATGAGCCTGCTTCTGTTTTTCTAAACTTCCTTTCTGTAGTCAGCAAACATGAAATCCAGGACAGCTGACAAGTCTACAGGCATGGGATTTCCAAATAGGTACTCTCTCTGGTAGCATAGTGGCTAAAGCACTTGACTGCTAACCAGAAGGCTGGTGGTTCAAACCC
>NW_006921747.1:3241211-3243454 GCF_000298275.1 Orycteropus afer afer | reverse complement strand
GCCTTCTGGTTAGCAGTCAAGTGCCTTAGGCACTATGCTACCAGAGCTCATAATTCTAGGGAACATAATTGTTTTTTTCTCATGATTCAGGATCTGAGGATTTAGAAATTGTTTGGCATCTGAAAATGAATCCTTACTGTTTAAGTTCCACAATTGTGGAAATGTGGGAGTTCTGTTGAGTGAGCTCTTAGGTTTTTGCCTTTTAAAAAAAAAAAATTATAAAATGAGGGTGTGAGATTGGATTTGTGATTTTCAAGCTGCCTTGTATATATCAAGACTCCTGTGTACCAAGTACTAGCACAGATGTTTTAAAAATTCTATTTCCAGCCATCACATCAATCCTAGGAGGCAGTTATTATCTTCCTCATTTTATACATATGGAGACAAAGATTCGGAGGAGCTGTAGATGTTGCCCAAGTCACAGAGTGAGTAGAAAACAAAGCTGGCCACAGATCCAGAGCCCCTGCTTTTCCCTGTACATTTTGCCACTGGGCCCAAAATTGTCAGATTGTACTGATTTCTTTCAACTTGGCTCTCTCTTCCCACTATTGTTGTTGTTGGGTACCATCAAGTCAACTCTGACTCATAGCAACCCTATGTACAACACAATGAAAGAGTGCTCAGTTCTGTGCCAGCCTCACAATCCTTGCTATGCTTAGCTCATTGTTGCAGCCACTGTGTCAATCCATTATATTGAGGGACTTTCCCTTTTTTTTATCGACCTTCTATTTTACCAAGCATGATATCCTTCTCCAGGTAATGGTCCCTTCTAACAATATGACCAAAGTAGGTGACACAAAGTCTGGCCATCCTTGCTTCTAAGGCGTATTCTGGCTGCACCTCTTCTGGGACTGATTTGTTCATTCTTCTGTCAGTCCATGTTTTTTTCAGTACTCTTCTTCACCAACACCACAATTCAAAGACATCGACTCTTCTTCAGTCTTCCTTATCCATTGTCTAGATTTCATATATATATGAGGCAATTGAAAATACCATGGCTTGGGCTAGGCATACCATTGTCTTTGTTAAGAGCTCTTTAACAATTCAAAGAAGTCTTTTGCAGGAGATTTGCCAGTGCAGTGCAACATCTGGTCTCTTGACTGCTGCTTCCATGGGTGTTTATAAAATAAAATCCCTGACAATGGTAATCTTTTCTCTGTTTATTGTGGTGTTGCTTAGTGGTCCAATAGTGAGGATTTTTGTTTTCTTTATGGAGCTCTGATGGTATATTGCCTAAGGCATTTGACTGCTAACCAGAAGACTGGCAGTTCAAACCCACCAGCTACTCCTCAGAAGGAAGATTGGACAATCGACCTCCACAGAGATACCAGCTCAGAAACCCAAGGAGGGGTCACTAGGAGTTGAATTGACTCCATGACAGTGAGTTTTTTTTTTTTTTTTAATTGTACCAGTGTAATCCATACTGAAAGCTGTAGTCTTTGATCTTCACCAGTAAGTGCTTCAAGTCCTCTTTACTCTCAACAAGCAAGCTTGTGTTTCAGTTGGATATTGTAGTTTGTTAATGAATCTCCCTCCAATCCTAATGCTGTGCTTTTCTTCATATAGTTCAGATTCTCAGACTATTTGCTCAGCACACAGATAGACTAATTATGGCTAAAGGATATGGTGACACACACCTCTCCTAATTTTAAGCCATGCAGTGTCCCTTGTTTTGTTCAAACAACTGCCTCTTGGTCTACATACAGGTCCACATTAGTGCAAATGGGTGTTCTGGAATTCCCACTCTTTGCAATGTTATCCATAATTTTTTTTTTTATGACCCACACATTTGAATGCCTTTGCATAGCCAATAAAACATAGGTAAACATTTTTTCTGATATTCTTTGCTTTCAGCAAAGATGCATCTAATATCAGCAATGATATCACCATTCCCTGTGACTCATCTGACATCCTGTCATACTGTGGTGGCTTGTGAGTCTGAAGGCTATGCCACCAGCATTTCAAATACCAGAAGGGTTACTCATGGTAGACCGGTTTCACCAGAGCTTCCAGACTAAAACATACTTGGAAGAAGGAAGGGACCATCCACTTCTCAAAGAATCAGCCATGAAAACTTTATGGGTACCAGTGAAACACTGTCTGATATACTAATGAAAAATTTTATGAATGGCCCTGAAACAAATTTCAATATAGTGCCAGAAGATGAGCCCCTCAGGTCAGAAGGCACTCAAGATACAATTGGGGAAGAGATACCTCCTCAAAGTATTGTTGTTGTTGTTGTT
>NW_006921747.1:3237753-3239561 GCF_000298275.1 Orycteropus afer afer | reverse complement strand
AAAAAAAAATGTACATTGCGATGTGTAAACAAACTGATGCTGTGCCAAAGGTACTTATTGTGTATGCTAAGAAATTTAGAAGACAGCGACCTGGCCAACTGACTGGAAGAGATCCATGCTTGGACCTGTCTCAAAGAAATGTGTGATCCAACAAAATGTGGAAATTATCAAACAATATCATTAAAATGACATGCAAGTAAAATCTTGCTGAAGATAATTCAAAAATAATGGCAGCAGTATGTTGACAAGCAACTTCCAGAACAGCAAGCTGGATTCAGAAGTGGATGTGGAATAAGAGATATCATTGCTGATTTCAGACATATCTTGGCAAAAAGCAAAGAATACTAGAAAGATGTTTACTTGTGTTTTATGGACTATGCAAAAGCATTTGATTATGTGGATCATAACAAATTGTGGATAACATAGAGAAGAACAGGAATTCCAGAACACTTGATTGTACTCATGAGGAACCTGTACATAGATCAGGAGGAGGCTGTCGTTCGAACGGGCCAAGGGGGTATTGCATGGTTCAAAATCAGGAAGGCAGTGTGTCAGGGTTGTATCCTTTCACCAATTTATTCAATTTGTATGCTCAGCAAATAATCTGAGAATCTGGATTGTATGAAGAAGAGCATGGAATCAGGATTGGAGGAAGAATCATTAACAAGTTGTGATATGTTGACAACACAACTTTGCTTGTTGAAAGTGAGGATGACTTGAAGCACTTATTGATGAAAATTAAAGACTACATTCTGCAGTATGGATTACACCTCAACATAAAGAAAAAAAAATTCTCACAACTGACCAATGAGCAGCATCACGATAAATGGAGAAAAGATAGAAGTTGTCAAAGATTTGAAACCTTGGTTCCACAGTCAACACCCATGGAAAACACAGACAAGAAATCATGTCATATTGCACTGGACAAAACTGTCACAAATGACCTCTTTAAAGTGCTTAAGAGCAAAGATATCTCTTTGAAGACTAAGGTGCATCTAACCCAAGCCATGGTATTTTCAATTGCTTTATATGCAAGTGAAAGCTGGACAACGAATAAGGAAGACCAAAGAAGAGTTGATGCTTTTGAGTTATGGTGTTGACAAAGAAAACTGAGAGTACCATAGACTGCCAGAAGAACTAACAAATCTGTTCTGGAAGAAATGAAGCCAGAATGCTCCTTGAAAGTGAGAATGGCCCAATTTTGTCTCACCTACTTTGGTCATGTTTTGAGAAGGGACCATTCTCTAGAGAAGGATACCATGCTTGGTAAAGTGGAGGGTCAACGAAAAAGGGGAAGGCCCTTAATGAGGTGGATTGACACAGTGGCTGCAATAGTGGGTTCAGGTAGGGTAAGGATTGTGAGGTTGGCTCAGGACCGGGCAGTGAGTCATTCTGTCATACCTGGGGTCACTATGAGCCAGAGCCAACTCAATAGCACCTAACAACAACATCATTCATTCCATGCTATCTTCTGAATCAAGCTTAAATTTCTGGCAGCTTCCTGTTGATATAAAGCTGCAACTGTTTTTGAATTATTTTCAGCAAAATTTTACTTGTGTGTGATATTACTGATGCTGTTGTTGTTAGGTGCCGTCGAGTCATTTCTGACTCATAGCAACCCCATGCACAGCAGAATGAAACACTGCCCGATCCCACACCAGCTCCATGATCCTTGCTAACCTTGAGCCCATTGTCACAGCCACTGTGTCAATCCATCTCGTCAAAGGCCTTCCACTCTTTCATTGACCCTCCACCTTACCAAGCATGACATCCTTCTCCAGGGAATGGTCTCTTCTGACAACATGACC
>NW_006921747.1:3228810-3235743 GCF_000298275.1 Orycteropus afer afer | reverse complement strand
TGATAAAATTCTTCAATTTCCTCATCTTTGGCTTTGGTAGTTGGTGCATAAATTTGAATAATGATCTTATTAACAGGTCTTCCTTGTAGGCGAATGGATATTATCCTATCACTGACAGCATTGTACTTCAGGACAGATCTTGAAACATCCTTTGTGATGACAAATGCCACGCCATTCCTCTTCAAACTGTCATTCCCGGCAAAGTAGATCATATGGTTGTCTGATTCAAAATGGCCAAAAACCAGTCCATTTCAGCTCACTAATGCCTAGGATATCAATCTTTAAATGTTCCATTTCATTTTTGACAACTTCCAATTTTCCTAGATTCATACTTTGTACATTCCATGTTCTGATTATTAATGCTTGTTTGCTGCTGTTTCTCCTCAATTTGAGTGGTGCCACATCTGCAATGGAGGTCTTGAAAGCTTTACCTTATCCATATGAGTAAGGCTGATTTTACTTGATAATGCAGCTCTTGCCCGGTCCTACTTTGAGAGCTTTCAAGCTAAGTGACTCATCTTCCTCCTGTGTATTGGGCCATATTACTGATATTGTTCTATAATTGCCACATTCTCTAGGATCATCCTTCCTTTGAATAGGCATAAATATGGATCTTTTCCATTCGGTTGGCCAGATAGCTATCTTCCAAATTTCTTGGCATAAATATGTGGATATGTTCATTGAAACAAACTCTGCATCTGTTTGTTGAAACATCTCAGTGGGTATTCTATCAATTCATGGAGCCTTGTTTTTCTCCATTTGCATCAGTGCAGCTTGGACTTCTTTCTTGAATACTGTTGGTTCTTGACCATACACTACCTCTTGAAATGATTGAATATTGACCAATTATTTTTGGTACAGGTACTATTTGTATTGCTTCCACCTTCTTTTGATGCTTCCTGCGTCATTCAGTATTTTGCCCATTTGGTGTTGTTTTTAAGTGCCATTGCTTCAGGTCCAACTCATAGTGATCCTGTGTAGAATAGAATGAAACACTGCCTGGTCCTGCACCAGTCTCACAATCCCTGCTATACCTGAGCCCATTGTTGCAGTCACTGTGTCAATCCATCTTGTTGAGGGCCTTCCCCTTTTTCATTGACCCTCCACTTTACCAAGCATGATATCCTTCTCCACGGAATGGTCACTTCTGACATGACCAAAGTAGGTCAGATGAAGTCTGGGCATTCTTGCTTCCAAGGACCATTCTGGCTGCACTTCGTCCAGGACAGATTTGTTAGTTCTTTTGGCAGTCCATTGTACTTCCAGTATTCTTCTCCAACACCACAACTCAAAAGCATCAACTCTTCTTCACTCCTCCTTATTCCTTGTCCAGCTTTCACATGCATATGAGGTGATTGAAAATATCATGGCTTGGGTTAGATGCACCTTAGTCTTCAAAGTGACATCTTGCTCTTCAGCACTTTGAAGAGATGAACAGAAGATTTCAAAAAGCAGCTCAAGAAGACAAAGTCAATTATCATAATGAAATGTGTGTTGTTATTGTTGTTATGTGCCGTCGAGTCAGACCCAACTCATAGTGACCACTCCTTAGGTTTCCAAGGCAGTATCACTATGGAAGTAGATTGCCCCATCTTCCTTCTCAGGAGTGGCTGGTGGATTTGAACTGCTAGCCTCCTGGTTAGCAGTCAAGTGCCTTAGGCACTATGCTACCAGAGCTCCCAGTGAAATGTATAGAGACCTGGAATTAGAAAACCAAATGGGAAGAACATGCTCAGAATTTCTCAAGCTGAAAGAACTGAAGAAAAACATTAAGCCTTGAATGGCAATATTGAAAGATTCTATGGGCAAAATACTGAATGATGCAGGAAGCATCAAAGGAAAATGGGGGTAAGATGGTGGAATAAGTAGACAAACTACAGACCCTCTTCAACAAAAAAAGGGGGACACCAATTAACAGAGACACAGAAGATAATCCAGGAGCCCTGAGATTTGAAAGGAAGGATACAGAAGTGGACTAAACTCCCAACTAGAAGAACCAGCATGAAAACACTGAAAAAGGAGACAGATGGAGCTGTGGTCTGTCAGTGATCCTGATGGCATCACAGCTTGGATATTGCCAAGCCATGTTAGAACCTAAGAATTAACCTAAAAATCAGCCCTGCTAGCCAGAGGACTGAACAGAAGAGTGCACTGGTGGCCTGGCTTCCATTTGTTTTAGGAAATTGTCAAATAGAATGCAAAGATCAAAGTTTATCAGTCTGTTCTGTTTTTAACTTTTAAGAAATGAAACACTACACATTTGTTGTAGAAAATTTGCATTTGAGAACGTAGAGTAATTAGTTTTAAATGCAAATCTCCTTGTAAAACTCTGCTGTTTAAAATAATTTTGTGGTTTCTATTCACACTTAGGGAGCTCTGGTTACATAGTGCCTAAGGTATTTGAATACTAACCAGAAGGCTATCGGTTCAAACCCACCAGCCACACCTCGGAAGGAAGGTTGGGCAATCTACTTCTATAGTGATACTGCCTCAGAAACCCAAGGAGGGGTCGCTATGAGTCAGATCTGACTCAACGGCAGTGAGTTTGGTTTTTGGGTTTTTTTATTCACACTTAGAACAAAACCCAAACTCCTTCTTGCCTGCAAGGTTTTGCATATTGGTATGTTTCATTATATGTTTTTTACTATAATATTTTTATGAATGCATTATTTCATGAACACTTTACCATTCTATTAAAAAAATAAGCTATACACAGTATTTTTGTAATTGTATTGCTTTATATGGTTATATCATAACATATTTAAGCATTTCCCTGAAGTTGAACAATTAGGTTATATTCAGGTTGTTTTATAAAGAGGTCTGCAAGGAACATCTTTGTGTGTCAACATTTGTAATCATTTTTAGGTTAGAAGACTGTGGCAATTAGGAGACAATTCAAATGTTTAAATGAGATAATGGATGAAAGTTCTTGACTATAGTTAAATGTACATTTTCATAATGGTTGTAAATTACTTTAGCTTCACATTCAATTCAATTTGGCACTGACTTTAGCAATGAGTTACGAAGCTCTGTTGGCACAGTGCCTAAGATATTTGATTGCTATTTAGGAGGTTGGAAGTTCAAATCCAGCAACCACTCTGCAGAAGGAAGATAGGGAAATCTACTTCTGTAAATATTTACCACCTTGGAAACCCAATAGGGGTCACTATGAGTTAAGAGATGCCTCTAGCTCCCATGGCGCTGGAATAAGGGGCAGAGCTGAAGCTCATGGTCGAGTGCCTTTACCCAGACCCTGGAGTTGGCACTCTGAATTTGGACTTCTAGCTTCGTAAACAGTAAGAGAATAAATTCCCATTTGCTAAGCCATCCACTGGTGGTATGTCTGTTACAGCAGTACTAGAGAACCTAGATACCCTCTAACCAGCATGTCCTCTAAATCCTTCTATTCACAAATGTAAAATCTATTGATCTGTGGTTTGCTATGGCAGTACTGTTTTTTCTATGACTCATGTCAAAATTCTTTGAAGATATTATGCGTGGTTGCTTCTTTCTTTTTGTTAGAAGCTATGTGGCCATCAACACCAGCCAGAAGCAGAAGTGAGGTGTCATTTTGGGCAAGTGTCCCAGGAATCATGTCTTATTAAAAGACTAAGGGGAAGATATTATTAAAATAAATGATCTCATAGTTCAATTGATGCCTTGAGGGAAGTCTGAGTTTTTCTTTTCTTCTCTCTTTCTTTCTTTTTGTATTTTCTTAGCAGTAGTCTTTGTGGGAATTTGTGTACATTTGACAGGCCACGGAAAGATGGAAAGGAAAAAGAGACTAGATGATTTTTTCTGTTGAACTTGTTTTTTAAACTTCCTATTCATTTTCTGGGAGCTCTGGTAGCATAGTAGCTAAGGCACTTGACTGCTAACCAGAAGGCTGGTGGTTCAAACCCACCAGCCACTCCTCGGAAGGAAGATGGGGCAATCTACTTCCGTAGTGATACTGCCTCGGAAACCCAAGGAGGGGTCGCTATGAGTCAGGTCTGACTCGATGGCACATAACAACAACAACAACAAAAATTCATTTTCTATTTGAATACACAACTGAACCTTTTAATTTTTTTTTGTTTTGAAAATTGCTTTACTCTATCAAATAGTAAAAGAGAATGTCTTTTAATGGGTAGGAAATGTTCAAGAAAGGGAAGGTACTAAAACATTAATAGAGGAATATGGCGGATTATTAAGAGCCAAAAGAGAAAAATCATTGGTCCACCCCCACGCACCCCCCAAAAAAAACCCTGAGATTATGTTCTTAGCTCTATCTCTCTGCTTCTAAATCTTACATCAGAGGTCCCAGTCTCCATTGCCTATATGGCCTGGGCAGGTAGCATAAACATAGTCAGCCAGGTAGGGACAAAGGAGTTACAAAGAGCATTTTTAAACCACCTTTCAGGCCTTGCAAAACATGCCTACAAGCTACATGTAGCACATTTTTTATATAGGTGCATATTAATATAGTTATGCATGACACGTGTATGCATGTGTCACACATTGCTCAATTTGGTAGATATGTAACCAGAGTGTCCTCAAATTTTTTAGTCTTGACATCAGATTATTCAAGAAAGCAGTTTGCCCCTTACAGCAGCAATCAGTCTTGGAACACCAGGGGTGGCATTCACATAGAAGGAAAGCTGGACAGACAGGCGTGCATAGTTAAGAAGGGCACAGGGAGGGGGTAGTTACAGGGATGAGATGGGAGGAGAGTTTGTTATGGTTGGGGATGGTAATTGGGGCATGCAATCAAATGTACACAAATGGTTGAATGTAAAATAAATTTTGCTCTATAAATTTGTACCCAAAGCACAATAAAATTTAAAAAACAAAAAAAGAAAGAAAGCAGTTTGTGTTATTAAACAGAATGCTTAGCCTCTTTGTTGGAAATATTTACATTTTTATTAACACTATAGTTTAGAGTTTCTTTAAGAACTATGGGAAGTTGTTCAAGGATATCTATTAACACTTTGCATATGAAATGGAATACACTTGGAAAATACTGTTCTGTAATATTTGTTGATGTTGTTGTTATGTGCCATCGAGTCGGTCCCGACTCATAGCGACCCCTCCTTGGGTTTCTGAGGCAGTATCACTACGGAAGTAGGTTGCCCCATCTTCCTTCCGAGGAGTGGCTGGTGGGTTTGAACCACCAGCCTTCTGGTTACCAGTCAAGTGCCTCAGCCATATGCTACCAGAGCTCCTATTTAGTACCATGTATATCCATGTACAAATAAAATTACAAGCATCTTCTACTCCACATCAGATCAGTAATCAGATTAGTCAAAACACACTCATTGGCAACTAACAAGAGCAACAATATAGTTCTTGCCTTCCAAGAGTGCAAAGGTAAATAGAGGGGCAAAGAATTGATTGGAGTTTGGTGAGAACTGTTCAGTTTGGATCATTCTACTGATGCTTCTTTATGATTCTTTTCTCTCAAGAGTCTTCACTGTCCCCTTTCCCAGGCTCACCTCTTCAGGAAATCCCCGTCCATTGGGCAGATCTAGATCCCAATTGTAGTCTGGTTTCAAGTCTTCAACCTCAATCCTTCTTTGTTCCCAGTAAATTGAAAGGTACAGCCGGGTATCTGTTTGTGTTTTACCTACAACTTTCTGACACAGTGGAAATATGGAAAGATGTTTCAAGAAATTCCATTTAGATGTCTGGGCCACTGAAGCATGCAGAGGAACTCCAGTGGTAAGTATCGCTAATCATAGAAGTATTCTGGGAACATAGATGAGGAAGCAATAACCATATTTCTAACATTCTAAGGAGCATCTATGTTGGTAGAAATACAGCTGGTATACTCCTTAGAAGTGAGAATGGCCAGACTTTGTCTCATGTACTTTGGTCATGTTGTCAGAAGGGACTAGCCCATGGAGAAGAATATCATATAAGGTAGAGGGTCAGCAAAAAAAGGAGCAGACCCTTAATGAGATGGAGTGACACAATGGCTGCAAAAATGAACTCAAGTATGGCAATGATTGTGAGAATGGCACAGGAGCAGGCAGTGTTTTGTTCTGGTGTGCATAGGGTCTTTATGAGTTGAAACTGACTTGATGGCATCTAAAAGCAACAAGATGAATTTATGTTTTATATTTAGTGTTTCTAAAATTGACATGAGCCATAAGTTTCTTTTAGTTTTACCAAAGTTTCATGATAAATCAGTGATGTAACTGATTTATTATTATTTTTTTTTAATTGTGATTTGGGTGAAAATTTACAGAGCAAATTCACTTTCCATACAACAGTTAAACAGTTAACATCACTTTGTCTCATGACATTGACTCCAATTTACCCCAATGCAACAGCTCCCCTCCTACTTCCTCTCAATAGTTACCTCTTCCCTGTGTCCATCCCTCCATGCACTCCAGCCCCCTGAGCTGTCTCCCTGTACATAAACAACCTTCCTTTCTCCCATGATTGATCTCTCCAAGGAATGTAGCTACTTCAGGTAAATGTTTAACTCATATGCCTGTCTTTTGTTTGGCTGGAAGCCGCAGGTGTGGGTTCAATTCCAGACCTGAAGGGCAGCAAGGGGCCATAGTCTCAGGGGTTGCACCAGGCTCTATCAGACCAGCAAACCTGGTCCTCTTTTTTTTTGTTTCTTTTTTTTTCTTCTACTTCACATTTTTTCCCCCAAATGATTTTGAGTTTTGTTCCACATTGTTCTCCCTCTCTATCTAGAATCTCCTACATAAATCCCACTCCGAATGGTTGACAGTGGTAGCCGGGCACCGTCTAGTTCTTCTGGTCTCATAGTCATATAGGCTGTAGATCACATGGTGTACCAGTCGCTAGGACTAATTGTTTCCATGAATCTTTGATTTCATTCTTTCTTCTTTGCTCTGGATGAGGAGAGACCCATCGTTGCATCTAGATGGCAGCTTGCAAGCTTTTAAGATCCCAGTTGCTACTCTCCAAAGTAGG
>NW_006921747.1:3226241-3228530 GCF_000298275.1 Orycteropus afer afer | reverse complement strand
ATAGACATACCTAATAGTTCAGCCTGTCCACCCATCCACCCACCTGTATACCGATGTTTACCTTAACTGACAATGCAGTACTGTATGTGCAAAACGGTTCATCTTTGTTGTCTGTACCTCCCATGTACCTCTCTATGTCTTCCTCTTCCTCAATGCCAACATATTGATCACTCACATTTGGTACATTGCCTTTCTCTTCACCTAAATCAATACTTATCTCTACCTATCTAACAGTATTCTCTACCCTCCCCTCCAGCCCCTGGTAACCAACAAAGAAAATTTCCTTCCATAGATAACCTTTCCTTGACTTCTAAAATAACAGACTAATACAATATTTCTTCTTCTATGATTGACTTATTTCGCTCATCATAATGCCCTCCAAGTTCATCAACTAAATGTGGTGTTTTGCAGATTCTATGTTATTCTTTAGGGTTTCACAGTATTCCATTATGTGTATGTACCATAGTTTGGTTATCCATTCCTCAGTTGATGGACACCTAGATTGTTCCCATCTTTTGGCTATTGTAAAGAGTGCTGCAATGAACATGGGTATGAACATGTCTGTTCTTGTTATGGCTCCCACTTCTTTAGGATATATACCTCATAACGGAATGGCTGGGTCAAATGGTATTTCTAATTCCAACTTTTGAAGGAATTGCCCTACTGCTTTCCACAGTGGTTGTACCATTTTACAGTCACACCAGCAGTATGTGAAAGTCCCAATCTCTCTGCATCCTCACCAGCATTTGTTATTTTCTGTCTTGTTGAACTTTGCTACTAGTGCTGGATCAAGATGGTATCTCATTGTGGTATTGATTTGCATCTCTCTAATAGCTAATGATCATGAGCATTTCTTCATATGTTTCTTGGCTGCCTGAATATCCTCCTTGGTGAACTGTCTATTCATGTCTTCTCTGCATTATTTAATTGGATTATTTGTCTTTTTGTTATTGAGGTGTTGGAGTTTTCTATAAATTCTAGAGATAAGTCCCTTGTCAGATATGTCATTGCCAAATATTTTTTTCCCAATCTGTAGGTTCTCTTTTGACACTTTTGGACAAGTCTTTGGAAACTCATAAAAAATTAATTTTTAGAAAGTCCCCTTCATCTAGTTTCTCTTCTGCTGTTTGTGCATTTCAGATTATGCTTGATGGTCTATTTATGCCATATATTAAGGCCCCTAAATATGCCCCTAGTTTTTCCTTGAGGAACTTTATAGTTTTAGGTTTCACATTTAAGTCTTCAATGCATCTAGATTTCGTTTTCGTGTATGGTGTGAGGTACAGATCTTGTTTTGTTTTTCTGCAAATGGATCTCCAGTTTTGCCAGCACCATTTATTAAACATACATTCTCTTTCCCATTTAATGGATTTAGGACCTTTGTCAAAGATCAGCTGACCATGGGTCGATGGATCTATTCCATTGGGCTATGTGTCTGTCATTGTACCAATACTAGGCAGTTTTGACTACTGTGGCTGTATAGTAGGTTTTGAGATCCGGCGAGTGAGACCTCCTACTTTGTTCTTCTTCTTCAGTAGTGCTTTGCTTATTGGAGGTCTCTTTCATTTCCATATAAAGTTAGTGATTGGTTTTTCCATATCTTTAAAACATGTTGATGGGATCCTGGATTGGGATTGCATTGAATATACAGATTGCTTTGGGTAGAATTGATATTTTCACAATGTTCAATCTTCCTATCCATGAGTACGGTATGTTCTTCAATTTATGTAGATCTCTTATGGTTTTGTGAAGTAGTTTTTTTTTATAGTTTTCTTTGTACAGGTCTTTTGTGTCCATGGTAAGATATATTCCCAAGTATTTTACTTTTTTGGTAGCTATTGTAAATAGTATTGATTTCCTTATTTCTTTTTCAGTAATCTCTTTGCTGATGTAGAGGAATCCATCTGATTTCTGGATATTGATACTATATCCTGCCACGATGCTAAATCTCTCAATCAGTTCTAGTAGATTTTGGACTGAGTCTCATGCATTTTCTAGGTATAAGATCATATCATCAGAAAATAGGGATAGTTTAACTTCTTCCTTACCAATTTGGATGCCTTTGATGTCCCTGTCTTGCCTTATGTCCCTGGCTAGGACTTCCAGTACAATGTTGAATAGAAGTGGTGATAGAGGACATCCTTGTCTGGTACCTGTTTGCAAGAGGAATGGTTTCAGTCTCTTTCCACTGAGAATAACATTGGCTGTTGGTTTTGCATAGATGCCCTTTCTTATGTTGAGGAATGTCCGTTCTTTTCCTATTTTGCTGAGAGTTTTGATCAGGAATGG
>NW_006921747.1:3223846-3224960 GCF_000298275.1 Orycteropus afer afer | reverse complement strand
CTTGCTTTATGGCCTAACATATGGTCTATCATGGAGAATGTTCCATGTGCACTGGAAAAGAATGTATACTGTGCTGTTATTGAGTGAAGTGCTCTGTAGATGTCTATAAAGTCAAGTTGGTGGAATGTATTATTTAGCTCTTCTGCATCTTTGCTGAGTTTCTTTCCAATTGTTCTATCTTTCATTGAAAGTAGTGTATTAAAGTCTCCTACTATGACTGTGGAGTTATCTATTTACCTTTTCAATTCTTAAAGTCTGATTTATGTATTTTGGGGCACTTTCATTGGATCTATAGATATTTATTATGGTTATATATTCATGTTTAATTGATCCTTTAATCATTATATAATGTCTTTCCTTATCTCATATGGTGGTTTTTCTCTTAAAGTCAATTTGATCAGAGTTAATATTGCCACTCCTGCTCTTTCATGGTTGCCATTTGCTTGATATATCTGTTTCCAACCTTTGATTTTTCATCTATATTTGTCTTTGTCTCCAAGGTGTGTCTCTTGTAGATAGCCTATTGATGGGTTTTGTTTTCTTAACCAATCTGAAATTCCCCAACTCTGGAGTGGTGCATTTAATCCATTAATATTTAGTTTAATTATCAACAAGTGTAAATTTGTTGCTGTCATTTTGTTATGTGTTTTTTCATGGTGTCCCTGGTTTCTTTGTTCTATATTATTTTCTGTGCTGAACTCATTATGTTTATGAGTTGTGTTATCATTTCCTTTGTTGCTTTTGTTTTAGTATTTGCTCAATATTTGTGTTTGTCCTCTTTTTTATTGTGATGTGAAGGTGTATCATTTTTCTTTGAGGTTACCCAGTGATTTATCATTTTCTCACCTAGTTTAGAATAGTCCATTCTATCTTGCAACTCTCCTGACTTCCTCAGCATTTAGAAGCTCTATAATTAGACATTATTTTCCCTCTTTTTAGTTTGTAGTTGTCCTCATTAGCCAATTGTTGTCTCTGGTCCCCTGTTTACAATCTTGTAAGCTTATTTTACTTTGGACATGGCCATAGCTGTGGTTTCTATGTTATATCATTTTGTTTATTAATGGTCAGTTGTTGCTTGATTTATTTGGTTCTCTGTTCAAAGTACTCCATTTAG
>NW_006921747.1:3204613-3222267 GCF_000298275.1 Orycteropus afer afer | reverse complement strand
CAAAACAAACAAACTAAAATACAGAAAAAAGAAAAAAAAAAATCAGGACAGGGTGGGACAGGGCACCCAGTCTCTGTCAGAGCACACAGACTGAGATGGAGTTCCTGCTGCTCCAGAAGGTGAGTGGGAATGAGCGATGGCCACATCTCCATTCATCAAGAGAGTGTGGAGTATAAGAGTAACAAGGGGAATGTCGCTTCTTTTCAGTCATCTGCACCTGGAATGTCCTTGCGGTTCCCAGCAAGTGAATCCTATTCTTAAATCCCTGGAATCTGGGAGAATGCTGTCACTTTAAATATCCAAAATGGTCAAACCACTTATAAACATTCAAATTGGCTGTGCCCTCAAGACAGGTAAAAATCCACCACTCAGCCTACCTTCCTCTCCGCTGTTTCCCCTTTTATTCCCCAGCCATCAGAGCAGTCATCCATGCAGTCCCTGGCTAGCAAGGCTGATTTTTAGGTTAATTCTTAGGTCCAACCCCACTCAGCAATATCCAAGTTGTCTTTGCCATCAGGATCGCTGCCAGACTGCAGCTTTGTATATCTTCTTTTTCATTTTTTTTCATGCAAATTCTTCTGCTAGTTGGTGTTTAGTCCACTTCTCTATCCTTCCCTTCAAGGCTCAGATGTCCAGGATTATCTTCTGTATCTGTATTAATTGTTTTCCATTTTCTTTGTTGAAGAGGGTCTGTGCAGTCTTTCTGCTTATTCCACCATCTTACTGGAACTCTGATTTGTTGTTGTGATAATATAAGTGATGGTGTCTTAGAATTGAAGGAATATAGTACTTTTGTCTAGGGTTGGCATGGGTTGAAGTTAGTAATATTGGTTGTTCACAGAAGAAGTGGCATTTACAGGACTTTGAAGAATTGTTGAACTTTTGTTAGACAGAAATGCATAAAATAGCATTCTGTGAAGGGGATACAGAATAAGCAGAAGACCCAAATGTACAGAGTTTTGAGGCACTGTGGTGTGATATGTTTGGATCAAGAATATTTCAAGAATGTGGGTTTAGAGATAGAATGAGGGATGCATTTGAAAACATAGTTGCTTTAATTTACATTGCCTGAAAATTGGAAATTAAGAAGCATTTATTTTCATCCAAGCAACTAAGGGTGTTAAGTTGGACAATGTTCTTAGTGCAGTTGAATTTCAGAAACGATTTGAGGCAGTAAGATTAGTCAGATGGTTAAAGCAGTAGTCTATCAGGGCCTTCATGAAGGTGTGATCTAGAGGCAGCAACACAGAGAAATGGAAAAAGGAAAATGATATGACCATCAAAAGATAAACATGAGAAAACATGCATGTGGAAGATTCTGGCAGAGAAAAAGGTCCAAGATGAATTCAAAGTTTGCACCTTGGTGACTCAGATGATGGAGCCATTTATTGAAATAGTAAATTCAAGATCTTAACACAGGGAAAGCATAAGCACAGGCAGGAAGTGGGAAGAGAGCTGTTACATTGTGAAGATTATAATCAGTGTTACAAAACATTTGTGAACTGTTGAATGAAAAATGAATCTTCTCCATAACATTTCACCCAAATCACAAAAAAAGAAAAAGTTTTTTTTTTAAAAAAATCAGGAAGATAAGCAGGTTCAACGTCTTGTGACAAAGTATGAAAAAGACAGAAGTAGGCAATATATGAACCAACTTTGATGCATCTAAGGCGATAATAAGCAGATACTAAGAAATTAAGGAGAATTTCTTGGAAAAAGGGTTTGAACTGAAGATACCAATGTATATTTTATTGTATTATCTATAATTTGGGGAACCTATTATGCACAAGATGACAATCTGGGTACTGATGAAACAAAGACGAAAAAGATGCAGTTTTGCCTTCAAGGAATTCACAGTTTAGGAGAGAACATACACCAACCCCTCTGAAATCCTGGTCTAGATGACAAGAACTATAGTTAAGGTATGATGAAGCAGATCTTATTGGTGCCCCAGCATATCTTCTCATGTCTCATGTCTCAACATTACTGTGCATGCTGACCCCAACTTCAAGTAACTGTACCTCTTCCTGTGGTTTTTCTCCAGCAGTGAGGACCCTCTGAACATGTCAAGGAGTTGATACTGCACTCCCTAAAGTAGCTCTCATCCAATGACTGTGAGAATAAACAATCAGCACCCTTGCCTCTCAGGTAGGTTAACTATGAGGCATATCATGTACTGTGTCACATAGTTGCCAATGTCATTGAGGCCTAGTTGCCCACAGTTCTAACCTGCTAGTTAATTCAACCTGAATTTTCTTTATTTTCTTCCTGTGTCACTTCCCTAAATCCCTACTGATGCTTCATGGGACTAACACTCAAATAAACTACTTGTACTTGAATCCCTGGCTCAGGAATTGCCTCTATGATGGCAGCTTTTAAACATGGCCACATACTCTTTGATACTGTTCCCATCAAGAGGTAGAGTATAGGTCCCCCACTCCTGGAATCTAGATGAGCTTTGTTTCATTTGATCTATGGAGTGTGGTGGAAATAACACTAGGTGACTTCCAAGTCAGGGTCATGAAAGGCTATGCAGTTTCTGCCTAATTCACTAAGGCACTTACTCTTGGAGCTTGGAAATACCATCTAAGTAGTCCAGCTACCTGGAGACCACCATGCTGGAGATATCACATCAAGATACTTCCTACAAAGACAGTGAGACTGTATTTATACATTGAGAGATGTCAAATGTGTCCTCAGCTGTTCATATCATTCCAGCCCAGATGTGAAACATGTGAGTGAGGATGACCTCAGGCTTCAGTGCTTTGAGTCATACTCTACCATTTGAATCACCTGTCCTCAATTCCCAGACAATGTGGAGCAGATATAAGCTGTCACCATTGTAGCCTAGCTGAATGCCTGGCTCACAAAATCCATAAACACAATAAAATGTTCATTTCTTTACATCACAAAGTTTTGGGGTGATAACCAAAATATTAACCTAACAAAATACTTTATTGGAGGAAGCATCATGAACACCTGTGAGGTAGTTGAAGATAGGGGCATGTCACCACACCCAGAGAGAGAGTGAAGCTCAATTATTTTCTACCATGCAGAGATGATGGCCATTAACTAAAAAAAGTATGTGTTTGGCATACATCTCTCTTTCCTAGGATAGGACCAGCCTCAGTCAATATTATGTAAGAACAATGGCTTTCAGGAAGTGTCATGGTCTGAATTAGGCTAATAAATTTCCATAGAACTTCCAAGGGGCCACTGGTTAATAAGTTTTTAGTGGCTTTTCTCTCTTAAAGATATTTTCTTGTACTTTATCATTAGCAATTTACTTGCATTTGTTATAATTATATGTGATCTGAAGTAGATTCTAAAGCAAAGATTCTGCCAGTGTTAAGCCCTACACTCTATTTAGCTTGAACATGAGATGAACAGGAGGGAGATCACCTTCAGGTGATTGGAAATGATATCTGTGTTGGATTTGTTGTCTGTCATATCTCATCACCTGGTGCCTGTTTAGGATCAGACATATGACAGCAGGTGGAAATGTGACTTTTCATCTCAAAATGGCGACAGACCTTCATGTTTGCAGCTTTGTCTGACAAATTTGGCAGAAGAGAAGAGGTCTGGAACCAGAAGCATCTGTCACTGAGTTTGGAGAGCTGAAATAAATGTTTTTTTTTTTTTTTTTAAAGCTGTTTCCTCCTACTGTTATCCAGTGAGCTTTCTGTGGACGTGTGATTAGACCCAGCATGTTTATCAATATCAGAGACTTGGAATCATTTGTCCACGACTCATTGGTGCTTCTGAGATTCAGTCAAGTCCAGTTCAGTTCTACAGACATTTATGAGGGATGTGTATGTCTGTTCTCGGGACAGTTCAGGAGATCTGAGCAAGGTCTAACTCATACCATCATGGCACTCATTTTCTATGAAGTTCTTAGAAGGTGACCTACAACCAAATGAGAAGGCTTACTTCATACTGGATAGGTACAGTTACTTTAAAAATAAAAAGGGGAACAGTTTAGATATATAGAAAAAAAAATACACAGGACTATTTGATAGCGTAGGGGGAAAGCATTTTCTATGCAATAAATCAATGGAAAAATAATGGTTTGTGTACAAGTGAACAGAAATTCTTGTAGGTCACAAGTAATTTAAATGAAAAAGGAAATGGCAATCTGAGGAAAATATTTGCAAGAAACATTTGGTTAACATTTTAAATATATGAAAAAGTCTTTTTATTCATTAAAAAAAAAAAAGATAGCACCCTTAGTTTTTCAGTGCTGCTATAACACAATACCACAAAGTGGGTGGCTTAAAAGGCCAGACATTTATGTTCTCACAGTTCAGGAGGCTAGAAGCCTGAATTCACAGTGTTGGCTATAGGGGAAGGTCATGCATCTCTTTCAGCTTCTAGAAGCTGCTAGCAATCCTTAATCTTTCTGAGCTCATTTTGATGCATCCTTCTTCCTCCTGTGTCTCTCTGTCTGTTTTGTTCTTTGTATAAGACCTCACTGAGAAGTGATTAGGTTTAGGACTCACCTGACTTTGGTATGAGCCTATTTATATAACAAAAGAAAACCCCTACTTCTAAGCAGGGTGACATTCACAGATACAGGAGTCAGGACTTCAACATAACTTTTTGGGTGACATAATTCAATCTGAATCAGTGAAAATAGAGAAAAGTGAGTAAAGAGCAAATGATTCATATGAGATATAAAAATGGCTAATAAAAGTATGGGTAAATGATGACTTCAATAGTAATTAAAGAAATAAAAATGAGACAAGAGATAATAAAAAAGAGATGCCGTAAGGATGATGGCAAGATTAATGGTAATTTTTATTTTTATTTAACTCTTTGGTATTTCCTAATATCTACAATGGACATGGCATTATTTTTCTATTGCTACATAACAAATTATCACAAACTTAGAGATTTGAAACAAGACCCATCTTTCAGTGTCTGTAGGTCTGAAGGCCAGGTTTGACCTAGCTGAATTTCTGCTTGTTGTCTCCCAAAACTGAAGTCAAGGTGTCAGCAGGGCTGAATTCTCATCTGGATGTTGGGATTCTCTTTCATGCTCATTCAAGGAGCTTTAGTAGTGCAGTTAAGACATTCAGCTGCTAACCAAAAGGTCAGTGTTTTGAACCCACAAGCTGCTCTGTGGGAGAAAGATGAGGCAGTCTGCTTCTCTAAAAATTTCTAGCCTTTGAAACCCTATGGGGGTCACTATGAGTCAGAGTCAACTTGATGGCAGTGAGTTTGGGTTTTCCATTTGAATTCAGGTTGTTTTGCAGAATTCAGTTCCTTGCAGCTGTAGGACTGAGGTCCCTGTTCCCTTTTTAGCTATTAGCCAGGAGCCACCTTCAGCTTCTAGAGACTACCCAGAGTTCCTTGCCAGGAGGCTCCATGGGAGCTTCACAACATGAATTTTGGCTTTCTTCCAGGCCAACCAGAGCATGTCAACTTCCTCTTCTAGGACCAGTTAGAGAAAACTCCATTTTTAAAGGGCTCATTTGATTAGGTCAGGTCCACCTAGATAATCTCCCTGAGTTAAGATCAACTGATTTGGGAACTTAATTACATCTGCAAAACCCTTTCATAGAAATACTTAGATTAGTATTTGATCCAGTAACTTGGAGAACAGTGTTTGTTCACCTGGAGCCAGGAATCTTGTGGGAGTCTTCTTAGTCTTCTACCTTCCACAAGCATGTGTTACTAGAACAAGTTTAGGAGAGAGATTATTTAGTTTTCCATCTTGCTTCTTATTAGTTATGTGTCTCTGGTGAAGTGACTTAATCTCTTTGAGCTTCAGTTATCTCATCTGTAAGATGGGAATAATAATAGCAATAGCAATTGCCTCAAAGAGTTGTAAAGTTGTTGTAAAATTTAAATTAAACAAGATTTTATTATTTAACTTGGCATGAAGACTGTTTTACAATATCAGTAATCATAGATTTATCAGAAAATACAAAGAATAATTTAAAAGCCCACAAAAACTAATTGAGCAGAAAATAATTCAGCCAATCATAGGAAAGAGATTCAGATTTCTCATTTTCTTTCTCTTTTCTCATTAACCGCTAGGAGCCTATTTATTCCCTACCTCTGTGCAGGGCTAGCCTGCAGCAAAATTGTTAAAGAGATGGAAAAGCCTATGGTGTTCAACCTTTTTTCTTTCCTTGATGCTTTGCTTTTCTTGCCAGTAAAGGAAAAAAAAAAAAAAATATATATATATAATTGTGCTTCCCCATAGCTGGGAAAACTTTGTTAAAATGTAAACATCATCTAAAAGCAAGAGCACACATGGTAGTTAATCATGGCACGTGTTATTTTAAAAGTTCTGCAATGGGACACTGGGAAAAGGGTATAAAAATGGGAACATTGTCATGTGCTATATAAAAGAAAGAAGACTCATTGCTTGGTGAAAAGAAAGAAGACTATTTGATGGACACTGAACTTTGGTTAAGGGTGGTATAAAAATTTGGGAATAGATGAGGGTGATGTTTGAACAACATGATGAACATAACTAATGCCACTGAACTGTACATATGAGGATTGTTAAAACAGCATTTTTTAATTTTTTTTTTTTTTTTTTTAGGATAGGCTATGAGCATAGCAGCACGAATTTAGGAACCATCTCATGAGGTATAAATGTATGGCACTTTGTTGGCAAGATTAGCACTGAACTTTGCTTTGTTTTAATTTTTCATTGTGATCTGGATGAAATTTTACAAAGCAGATTTGTTATACATTCACTAGTTCACATACAGTTTATTTTGTGCCACTGATTCCCTTTCCCACATTACAACAACTCTTTCCTATGTAACAACTCTTTACTCTTTACATTATAACAACTCTTTACCCCTTCCCTGTGTCCTTGCCTACGCATTCTTGCCTCCCTACCTTTCTCCCTGTGCAGATGCTGCCCTTCTGATTTCCCATGGTTGATTATTCCAAAGAGTGCATCTTCCTGGTATAGTTTTTTTTTTTTTTTTTTAGCTTAAAGCCCTGTCTATTGTTTGACTGAGAGTTAAGCCATGGGAGTGAGTTCAATTCCAGGCCCAAAATGTGACTCAGGGCCATACTCTTAGAGGTTCCATCAGTATCTGTCAACCAGTAAACATGGTCTTTTTAGTTGTTTTGTAATTTTGTTCAATTTTTTTTTCTTCTACTCTATCCATGATCTCCAATTTTGATCTCTTTCTGAGTGGTTGGCACTGGCAGCCTAGCACCACCTAGTTATTCTAGTCTCAGAGTCATATAGGCTGAGATTCTCATGGTCCATTCGTCCTTTGGACTGACTGTTTCCATGTGTCTTTGATTTTCTTCACTCTTCTTTTCTCTGGATGAGGAGAGAACAATAGTTGTATCTTAGATGGCTACTCACAAGCTTTTAAGACCCCAGTTGCTGCTCATTGAAGCAAGATGTAGAACAGTCTTTTTGTATATTATGTATACATTTTGTATGTAATGCTTTGTTACATCTGGTGAATGGCCAAACCTTACATGCACAAAAAAGATAAAGAATGTCATCAGAATATTAGCTTCTTGAGGAAATATATCTAACAGATAAGAGAATAACAGAATCTCACTTGGAGAAAATCCCTAAATCCATTTAGCCATGGGATGGATGATACAATCACTACTAAAATGTCTCAGACGAGCATCACCGAGCTTTTGTTGGTTAGTTTGCTTACCACCTCACTTCAGTGCTTTTCTGGTTATTAGAAAGTTTTGCTTCTTGATGGAAACACCTGTTTCTTTCTTCAGAGACAAACATAAAACCAAAAATCAAACCCACTGCCTTCAAGTCAATTCCAGTTCATAGTGATCCTATAGCACAGAGTAGAACTGCTCCATAGCGTTTCCAAGGATAAATCTTTGTGAAAGCAGACAGCTTCATCTTTCTCCTCAGAGCCACACATAGAAAATCTAATTCTGTTTCTCCAAGCCAGCAATTTGGTGGTTTATAGCCTGGAAAAAGGTGCTGAGGAGATGCTGAGGCCTATTTTGCCTGCTTCAGAGTCCAGCCTACTTTCTTTCTATTCTAGGCTATTTATGCCGATTGCTACCCAATCCCCACATGTCTTTGCTCCTCTGCCCCCGTTGCTATATCACCTCCTAGTGTGAGGAGAAAATGATTGTAAGCAGGTCAGGTTGTTTTGGAGTTTTCCAAAAGGCATTACATGAAAGAGGCAAGTTGTTAGCCACCAGGTTGTGGCTTGCCTCCTTGTCCATAATCCTTGATTACGGGAATAAAATTTTAAGTGAAGAAAGCTAGAATATGAACTTCAATACATATTTTTTAAAAGAATGAGTGAGAGTAAATGTAACAGCTTCTAATGGTGAATGCTCTAATATTATAAATAAAAAAAGAATTATTCTCTTATCATACATTGAAAATAGATATGAGTTAGGCAAAAGAAGAAAAATGTCCCATAAAAATTATAGTGACAACAGTTTTTTAACATTTTATTATATGCTATGTACTATGCTATGTGCTTTATAGACATGAGCTCATTTAACACTTATTAGACTATAAACTGCATGGGGGCAAGAATTAAGACTTCACTATTTATTTTAGTATCCTCAGTGTCTAGCATAGTGGCTGGTACAGAGCAGTAGAAATATTTGTGCACTTCTTCAGCATGTATTTTGGAGCACATACTTTGTGCCAACTTGCTTAGGTACCAAGTAATCAGCAGTGCACAAAACATGCAAAAATCTCAGCCCATATGGAAAGTAGTCCTTCAGAATGAGGGCAGTCTTAGTTTAAATTCTGACTCTGCCACTTACTAATCATGTGACTTTTAACAATTATTTTATATGCTTGTGACATTGTTTTCTCACTTATTAATAATACCCACCCATTGCCATCAAGTTACTTCAGATTTACAGCAATCCTATTGAGTTTCCAAGGTGGTAAATCTTCACAGAAGTAGATTGCCCCATCTTACTTCCATGGAGCAGCTGGTGGGTTTGAACTGCCAACCTTCCGAATAGCAGTCAAATATCTTAGGCACTGCATCACCAGAGCTCCTTATAATAATAATAGTACCTAATTTTCAGAGATACTTGGAGATAAAGGAATAATTCTTGTCCCATGGAATACTCTTAGGACATGCCATTCTATAAGTATTAGTTGAATGAATTAAAGAATGATTTCTCCCAACAACCCAGTTAAGATAAACCAAACCAAACCCACTGCCATCAAGTCAATTCCAACTCATTGTGACCCTATAGGACAGAGTAGAACTTCCCTGTAGGGTTTTCAAGGCTATAAATCTTTGTGGAAGCAGTCTGTTTCCCTTCTTCTGCAGAGAAACTGGTGGTTTCCAACCACTGACGTCTTGGTTAGCAGCCCAATGGTTTAACCACAGTGCAAGAGCACTCCATAGGTTAGATAAGAGGCTGTTAAATATGAAATCTGATTTACAATGAGGCTAAGATCCTTACCCAAAGTCACAACCTGGTAAGTAACAGAGTTGGGATTTGCAAGCAAGTCCACAGATTATGCAGCCCATAAGTTTCCATATTACTGCTACTATTCTCTTCTTATTAATAGTGAATGTTGACAAATAGCATAAACATGCTGGATATAGGTCCTGAAAGGAACGAAGGCAGGAGGGAAAATGCTCTGTTATTTTTCCAATAAAAGTAGGTAAAGTGACGTTTAAAAAAAAAAAAAAAAAAGCATTGCAAACCTCCACCAGGGCCCAGCTGCCAATGTGGGAGTGTCACCCCACTCTAGTTGTTCAGCATTGTCGTGTGCCAGTTGGAAATGGGCTGCACTTTCCTTGTATGACAGCTGGTCTTGGTAGAAAGGAATGTCTTGAAGTTGGCATCACAATTTAGCCCAGAATCCATTTGAATTGAATCATAAATATTCAGCTGAAAAACCAAAGCCAGAGAGACAGTGGAGTCACAGTAGGATCAGAAAAACAAGCAAAAGAGGAATGACACTTTATTATTTTATTTTCATAAACAAAGAAGATGCTCCTAGCTACAAATCTCCAATTTACTGATACTAGCTTTTAAAGCATATTATTAAATGAAGTACACACAAACTTCTCTGTTGACGTTGCTGTAAAAATGGCATGGTGAAGGCATCCTAGTCTGACCTTGTCTAACTTCGCAAGTGGGGACAAGGATCAAGACACATAGTAAAAGGGAAAGCTAAAAGAATTACCTAATCTACCAACTCACATTCCAAAAAAAAAAAAAGCTCACTGCCGTTGAATCTGATCCAACTCATAGCGACTCCTCTTCCCCTCCTTGGGTTTCTGAGACTATCACTACAGAAATATATTGCCCAGTCTTCCTTCCGAGGAGTGACTGGTGGGTTTGAACCACCAGCCTTCTGGTTAGCAGTCAAATACCTTAGACACTATGCCACCAGAGCTCCCCAGCTCCCATTGAATTTGTTCAATCTTTGATTTATTATTTATCTGAACTTCTAGAGTTTTGGTAATAATGTAGTTTTAGGTAAGGCACTATATATTATTTTTGACTTAAGCTTATATTGTGAAAGTTTTAAAAGGTTTAAATATCAGGCTTTGTGTAGAAAAATTATCTTTCAATGTACTTATAAAGTAATGCTCATCAGAATATATTGAACACTCGATGAACTGTTACTAGGGTTCATACATTGAATTGAAGTAGTTAGAACAGTGTTGTGGTAGAGTAATACAGTCCCTTGAAAGAGCCTTTATAAACATGACATATTGGGTTTTGTGCTGTAGTGTGTGGAGAGAACATCACCGTGTTGCAGAGAGTGTGGTCTGATATGCATATTTAAAGAAAGTTTTTTTTTTTTTTTTAATTTTTGTAGTGTTACCTCCCCTCCCTTCTACCCCTGGTAAACAACAAAGAAAGTTTCATTCCATACATAAACCTTTCCTTGACTTTTTACAATTATTTAACTAATACAATATTTATCCTTGTGTGATTGACTTATTTCACTCAGTATAATGTCCTCCAAGTTCATCTATGTTATGCGGTGTTCTGCAGTTTCTACATTATTCTTTAGTGTTGCATAGTATTCCATTGTGTGTATGTACTGTAGTTTGGTTATCCATTCTTCTGTTGATGGGCACCTAGGTTGTTTCCATCTTTTGCTATTGTAAATAGTGCTGCTATTAACATGGTTGTGCATATATCTGTTCTTGTCTTGGCTCTCCCTTCTTTAGGATATATATCTAGTAATGGGATTGTTAAATCAAATGGTATTTCTATTTCCAACTTTTTAAGAAATCACCATACTGCTTTTCACAGTGGTTGTATCATTTGATAGTCTCACCAGCAGTGTATGAGAGTCCAAATCTTTCCACATCCTCACCAGCATTTGTTATTTTCTGTCTTGTTGAACTTTGCTATTAGTGCTGGGGCAAGACGATATCTCATTGTTGTTTTGATTTGCATCTCTCTAATGGCTAACTATCATGAACATTTCTTCATGTGTTTGTTGGTTGCCTGAATATGCTCTTGTGAAATGTCTGTTCATGTCTTCTGCCCATTTTTTAATTTGATGATTTGTCTTTTTGTTGTTGAGGTATTAGAGTTTTCTATAAATGTTAGAGATAAGTCCCTTGTGAGACATGTCATTGCCAAATATTTTTTCCCAATCTGTAGGTTCTCATTTGAGTGTTTTGAAGAAGTCTTTGGAAGCAAATAAAAATTTAATTTTTAGACAGTCTCATTCATCTAGTTTATCTTCTGCTGTTTGTACATTTGGGGCTATGCTTGACAGTCTATTTATGCCATAAATTAGAGTCCCTAACATTTCTCCTGGGAGTCCTGGTGGCATAATGCCTAAGGCATTTGACTGGTAACCAAAGGCTGGTGGTTCAAACCCACCAGACATTCCTCAGAAGGAAGGTTGGGCAATCTACTTCCATAGTGATACTGCCTCAGAATCTCAAGGATGAGTCACTATCAGTTGGATCAGACTCAACGGCAGTGAGTTTTTTTTTTTTTAATTTTCCCCTATTTTTCCCTTGAGGAACTTTATAGTTCTAGGTTTTACATTTAAGTCTTTGACCTATCTGGAGTTACTTTTTGTGTATGATGTGAGGTACAGATTTTGTTTCATTTTGCTGCAAATTGATATCCAGTTTTGCCAGCACCATTTGTTAAAGAGACCATCACTTCCCCATTTAATGGTATTCTGGTTACCTAATGCCATCCTGACAAGAGCATATACCACAAATGGGATGGCCTTAACAAACAGGACTTTATTCTCTTACAGTTTGGGAGGCTAGAAGTCCAAGTTCAAAGTGCCGGGCTCTAGGGGATGGGTGAAAGCCTCTTGACCTTGGCCCTCAGCTCTACCTCTTGATCCTGGCCCAGTGGAGGTAGAGGCATCTCTTCACTCAGGCAGCTACTGGCTGCTGAGGCTAACAAGCCCATATTAACAAATAAAATGGCACAGTCCCAATGTTACCAAACCATATGGCTGGTCATTAATTCAAGTCCATTGAAAGTCCCAAGGTTGCCAAAGCATGGCAGGCTGCTGAACAATGACACAGCTATATGCAGGGTTCAGGCATGTCATAAGCTAGAGACCATTCCCAAAGCTGTTTCTTATATAAGGAAAGCAGACTACATACCCAAAGGCAGCTACTTCAGCTGCTCACAGTAGATTCCACCATGGAGTTGATTACCAGTTTCATCATGGGGAATACTATATCCAGCTGCCCAGCCATTCAATCATGCCCAACCAAGTTGACACACAAACTTAGCCATCACAAATGGATTTCAGCCCTTTGTCAAAAATCAGCTGACCATAGGCCAATGGATCTATTTTTGGGGTCTCAATTCTGTTCCACTTGTCTATGTGTCTGTCATTGTAGCATTACCAGGCTGTTTTCACTACTGTTGCTGTGTAGAAGGTTTTGAGATCCATGAGTGTGAAACCTCCTATTTTGTTTCTTCTTCAATACTGCTTTGTTTATCTGAGATCTCCTCCCTTTCCATATACAATTAGTGATTGGTTTTTCCATGTTCTTAAAGAATGTTGGTAGGATCTGGATTGGGATTGTATTGAATGTATAGATTTCTTTGAGTAGTTTTGACATTGTCACAACATTCAATCTTCCTATCCACAAGCATGGTATGTTCTTCCATTTATGTGGATCTCTTATGGTTTCTTGAAGTAGTGTATTGTAGTTTTCTTTGTACAGGTCTTTTGTGTCCCTAGTGAGATTTATTTCCAATATTTCCTTGTTTCCTTTTCAGTAATGTCTTTGCTAGTGTAGAGGAATCCCACTGATTCTTGGATGTTGATTTTGTATTCCACGACTATGCTATGTCTCTCAATTAGTTCCAGCATTTTTTTTTTTTTTTTTTCCTGTCGCTTGGGTTTTCTAGGTATAGGATTATATCACTAGCAAATAGGAATAGTTTGACTTCTTCTTTACCAATTTGGATACCTTCCATTTCCCTATATTGCCTTATTGCCCCAGCTAGGACTTCCAAGGGTCCAGGGCTCAGGGGCTGCTTTTCATTTCAGGGTGGCTCTATATTATGGCTGGGTCCCAAGGTAGGCTAGCCTGGGGCTCAGGGGCTGCTTTTCACTTGGGGGTGGCTCTACTTTAAAGCCAGGGACCAAAGTAGGCAAGTGCATAAGGGTTAGGAAAAACTAAGAGAGGCGAACATGTATGTCAGTTTGTCATCCTGTGGTGGCTTATGTGTTGCTGTGAGGCTAGAGACCATGTCACTGGTGTTGCAAAATGCCAGCAGGTTACCCATGGTGGACATTTTTCGGTGAAACTTCTGGGCTAAGACAGACTCAGAAAAAGAAAGAGACCATCCACTTCTCAAAGAATTGGCCAGTGAAAACCTTATGAAGAGAAATGAAACATTGTCTGATGTATTACTAGAAAACTTTATAAATATAAATAGACCTGAAATATTGTCCAATATAGTGCCAGAAGATGAGCCTGTCAGGTCAGAAGGCTCTAAAAATTTGACTGGAGAAGTGCTGACTCCTCAGAGTAGAGATTACCTTAATGATATGGATAGAGTAAAGATAGAGTAAAGCTTTCAGGAGCTCTGGTAGCATAGTGCCTAAGACACTTGACTGCTAACCAGAAGGCTGGTGGTTCAAACCCACCAGCCACTCCTTGGAAGGAAGATGGGGCAATCTACTTCCATAGTGATCTGCCTCGGAAACTCAAGGAGGGGTCACTATGAGTCGGGTCCGACTTGACGGCACATAACAACAACAACAAAGCTTTTGGGACCTCCGTTGGCTGATGTGGCATGACTCAAAATGAGTAGAAACAGATGCAAATATCCATTAATAATTAAAACATGGAATGTATTAACTATGAATCTAGGAAAACTGGAAGTTGACAAAAATGAAATGGAATACATGAAGTGAGCTAAAATGGACTGATTTTGACCATTTTGAAATAGACAACCATGTGATCTACTATGCAGGAATGACAAATTGAAGAGGAATGGTGTGGCATTCATCTCACAAAGACTGTTCAAGGTCTGTCCTGAAGTACAATGTTGACAGTGATAGAATAATATCCATACACCTACAGGAAGACCAGTTAATACTACTGTCATTCAAATCTATGCACCAACCACCAAAGCCAAATATGAGGAAATTGAAGATTTCTACCAACCTCTGCTGTCTTAAATTGACTGAACATGCAATCCAGATGTATTGATTATCACTGGTGACTGGAATGCAAGAGTTGGAAACAAAGAAGAGTTACCAGTAGTTGGTATATATGGCCTTGGTGTAGAAATAATGCTGGAGATCACATGATAGAATTTTGGAAGACCAATGACTTATTCATAGCAAATACCTTTTTTCAACAACATAAGTGATGGCTATATACATGGACTTCACCAGATGGAATACACAGGAAACAGATTGACTAAACCTGTGGCAAGAAGCAATGGAGAAGTTCAATATATTCAGCCAAACAAACCTAGGAGTGATTGTGGAACAGACTATCAACTGGTCATATGCAAGTTCAAGTTGAAGTCGAAGACAATTAAAACAAGTCCACAAGCCAAAATATGACCTTGATAATATTCCTCCTGAATTTGGAGACCATTTAAAGAATAGATTTGATGCATTGAACACCAATGACTGAAAACCAGAGGAATTGTGGGATGACATCAAGAACATCATCCATGAAGAAAGCAAGAGGTCATCAAAAACACAAGAAAGGAACAAAAGACCAAAATGGTTGTCAGAAGAGACTCTGAAGCTTGCCCTTGAGTGGAGAATAGCTGAAGCAGATGGAAGAAATGACAATATAAAAGAGCTGAACAGAAAGTTTCAAAGAGCAACTCAAGAAGACACAGCCAATTACTATAATGAATTGTGCAAAGCCCTGGAGTTAGAAAACCAAAAAGGAAGAATATGCTCAGCATTTCTCAAGCTGAAAGAACTGAGGAAACAAATGTAAGCCTTGCATTGCAATATTGAAAGATTCTGTGGGCAAAATATTGAATGATGCAGGAAGCATCAAAAGAAGATGGAAGGAATACACAGAGTTGCTGTACCAAAAAGAATTGGTCAGTGTTCATCCATTTCAGGAGGTGGCATATGATCAAGAACCCATGGTATTGAAGGAAGAAGTTGAGGCTGCACTGAAAGAATTGGTGAAGAATAAGTGTCCAGGAATTGATAGAGTGCCCATTGAGATGTTTCAACAAACCAATCCACTGCTGAAAGCACTGACTTGACTATGCCAAGAGATTTGGAAGACAGCTACTAGGCCAACTGACTGGAAAAGATCCATATTTGTACCCATTCCAAAGAAAGGTGATCCCATGGGATATGGAAATTATCAAACAAGATCATTAATATAACATGCAAGTAAAATCTTATTGAAGATAATTCAAAAATTGTTGCAGCAGTATCTTGACAGAGATCTTCCAGAAATGCAAGCTGGATTCAGAAGAGGATGTGGAATGAGGGATATCAGTGCTGATATTAGAAGGATCTTAGCTGAAAGCAAAGAATATCAGAAAGTTTACTTATGTTTTATTGACTGTGCAAAAGCATTCAATTGTGTGGATCATAACAAATTATGGATAACATTAAGAAGAAAGGGAATTCCAGAACATTTGACTGTACTCATGAAGAACTTGTACATAGATCAGGAGGCTGTCATTCGAATAGCACAAGGGGACACTGCATGATTCAAAATCAAGAAGGGAGTGTGTCGAGGTTGTATCATTTCACCATACTTATACAACTTGTATGCTGAAAAAATAATCTGAGAAGCTGGATTATATGAAGAACATGACTTCAGGATTGGAGAAAGACTCATTGGCAGCCTGCGATATGCAGATGATACAACTTTGCTTATTGAAAGTAAGAATGACTTGAAGCACTTACTGATGAAGATTAAATACTACAGTCTGCAGTATGGATTACACTTCAATATAGAGAAAACAAAAATCCTCACAACTGGTTCAATAAACAGCTTCCTGATAAATGGAGGAAAGATTGAAGTTGTCAAGAACTTAATATTACTTGGTTCTACAATCAACACCACTGGAAGCAGCAGTCAAGACATTAGATGATGTATTGCATTGGGTAAATTTGTTGCAAAAGACCTCTTTCAAGTGCTGAAAAACATCTCTTTCAAAGATGTCTCCTTGAAGACTAAGATGCACCTTACCCAAGCAATGGTATTTTTAATCACCTCATATGCATGTGAGAGCTGGACAATAAGTAAGGAAAATGGAAGAAAAGTTAATGCTTTTGAGTTGTGTTGTTGGCATAGACTACTGAAAGTACCATGGACTGCTAAAAGAACTAACAAATTTGTCCTGGAAAAAATGCAGCCAGAATGTTCCTTGGAAGTGAGAATGGCCAGACTTCATCTCACCTATATTGATCATGTTGTCAGAAGGAACCATTCCCTAGAGAAGGATATCATGTTTGGTAAAGTGAAGGATGAACAAAGAAGGGGAAGGCCCTCAACGAGATGGATTGCCACAGTGGTTGCCACAATGGGCTCAGGTATAGAAAAGATTGTGGTCTGACACAGGACCAGGCAGTGTTTTGTTCTCCTGTGCATAGGTTTGCACCTAACAACAACAAAAACAAGACTTCCCTTATAATGTTGAATAGAAGTGGTGATAGAGGACATCCTTGTCTGGTTCCTGTTCACAAGGAGAATGGTTTCAGTCTCTCTCCATCGAGAATAATGTTAGCTGTTAGCTTTGCATATATGTCCTTTGTTTTGTTGAGGAATGTCCCTTCTATTCCTTTTTTTTGCTGAGAGTTTCGATTAGGAATGCATGTTGGATTTTATCAAATGCATTTTCTGCATTGATTGATATGACATATGGTTCTTTTCCTTTGTTTTATTTATGTGGTGGAAGACATTGATTGTTTTTCTAATGTTGAACCATCCTTGCATACTTGATATGAATCCCACTTGGTCATAATGTATTATTATTATTATTATTTTCATATATTGTTGGAGCCTACTGGCTAGGATTTTGTTGAAGATTTTGCAACTATTTTCATGAGGGATATTGGTCTGTAGTTTCTCTTTTTAGTGATGCCTTTGCCTGATTTTGGTGTCAAGGTTATGCTTGTTCCATAAAATGAATTTGGGAGGATTCCCTACTTTTCTATATTCTGGAACAGTTTGATTAATATTGGTGTCAGTTCTCTGAACATTCGGTAGAATTCTCCAGTGAAACCA
>NW_006921747.1:3196023-3203851 GCF_000298275.1 Orycteropus afer afer | reverse complement strand
TTGTTGTGTCCCAGTTTGATATGTTGTGTTTTCATTCTTGTTTGATTCAAGGAATTTTTGAATTTCCATTTTTCATTTCTTCTGTTATCCAGTCATTTTCAAGGGCGGTGTGATTCAGTTTCCATGTGTTTTCTCTTTTTCCATTGATCTTCCTATTGTTGATTTCTAATTTTATAGCATTGTGATCTGAGAAGATGTTTTGTAATATTTCAATGTTTTTAAATTTATTAAGACTTGTTTTGTAGCCTAACATATGATCTATCCTAAAGAACGTTCCATGTGCACTGGACAAGAATGTATATTGTGATGTTGTTGGGTGAAGTGCTCTGTAGATGTCTATAAATTCAAATTGGTGGGTTATATTGCTTAGTTCCTCTGTGTCTTTGTTGAATTTCTTTCCAGTTGTTCTATCTTTCATTGAAAGTGGTGTCTTAAAGTCTCCTACTATGACTGTGGAGTCATCTATTTGTCTTTTCAATCTGTTAGTCTGATTTATGTGTTTTGGGGCTCTTTCATTGGGTCCATAGATATTTATTTTGGTTATGTCCCCTTGTTCAATCAATCCTTTAATCCTTATACAATGTCCTGCCTGGTCTCTTATGGTGGTTTTTGTTTTAAAGTCAATTTTATCAGAAATTAATATTGCCAATCCTGCTCTTTTATGGTTTCCATTTGTTTGATATATCTTTTTCCCATCTTTGATTTTTAGTCTATTTTTGTCTTTGTCTCTAAGATGTGTCTCTTTTAGATAGTGTATTGATGGGTTATGTTTTCTTATTCAGTCTGCAACTCTCTGTCTCTTGAGTGGTGCATTTAATCCATTGACATTCAGTGTAATTATTGATAAATATGGATTTGTTGCTGTCATTTTGTTATCTATTTTTTTGTGGTGTAACTGATTTCTTTGTTCCATATAATTTTCTGTGCCGAGCTCATTTTGTTTATGAATTGTGTTATCACTTCCTTCATTGCTATTTTTTAGTATCTGCTGAATATCTGTGCTTGTCTTCTTTTTTATTGTGATGTGAAGATTTTCCATTTGAGGTTACCCAGTGATTTATAATTTTCTTCCAAAGTTTAGTGCAGTCCATTCTACCTTGCAATTGTCTTGAATTCCTCACCATTTAGAGGTTCTGTAACTACACAATTTTTTCCTTTTTTTTTTTTTTTTTGGTTTGTAGTTGTCCTCATTTGCCAAATGATGTCTCTGGTTCCCTGTTTACAATCTTGTAGGTTCATTTACTTTGGATAATTCCATAACTGGGTTGGTTTCTGGGTTATGTCATCATGTGTGTTACTGGTTGGTTGTTGTTTACTGTTGTTGGTTCTCTGTCAAAAGGACTCCCTTTAGTATCTCTTGTAAGGTTGGTCTTGTTTTAACAAATTCCTTTAATTTCTGTTTATCTGGAAATGTCCTAATTTCACCATCGTATTTGAGGGACAATTTTGCTGGGTATATAATTCTTGGTTGGAAATTGTTTTCTTTTAGAGTTTTATATATACCCTCCATTGCCTTCTCACCTGCAGGGTTTCTGCCAAGAAATTAGAGCTTAGTCTTAATGGTGCCCTTTGTAGGTAACTTTTTGTTTTTCTTGTGCTACCTTCAGGATTCTTTCTTTGTGTTTGGTATTGGTGAGTTTGATGATGATATGTCTTGGTGATTTTCTTTTGGGGTCTACCCTGTTTGAGGTTCATTGGACTTCTTGAATGGATGTATTCTTGTCTTTCATATTATTAGGGAAATTCTCTTTCAACAAATCTTTGGCAATTTTCTCTGTGGTTTTATTTGTCTCTTCCTGTTGTGGAATTCCAGTAGGTTATTCCTTTTGATGGTATCCCACGTGAACCTTAGGTTTTCTTCATTTTGCTTTGATCTTTTTCCTGATTGATCTGTTTGCAAAGAAGTATTGAGGTAGTTGTCTTCAATCGCACTACTTCTGTCTTCCATGGATTCAATTCTACTCCTTTGTTCCTTCAACATATTATCTGTTTCCGAAAATTTAGTATTAATCCTTTGGATTGCTGTCTGTAGGTTTTGTATCATTTTTAATTTTTAATTTCTTTTGTCATTTTGTTTTTGTATTGTATTCTGAAATTGTTCTAGGGGTTTCTCTGTGTTTTCCTCAGTTTTATTAGTGTTTTCCTTGATCTGTCTCTCAATCCATTAAAAGTACCTAAATATAATTCTTTTGAATTCCTTATCAGGGAGTTCCAATGCTGCTGCTTCTTCAGGGATGTGTTCTGGGTCTGAGTCCTGGATCCTTGTTTCTACTACTTTATGTTGCTTTTTGTGTGGACTGTAATGGTCAGTTGTGTCTGAGACATTTTGATATTTTTGTGTTTATGTTTAATTGGTGATTGTTTGTTGGAGTGATTCGCCCAAGAGTTTCATTTTCTTTGTTCTGTTTGTATGTATCTGAGTACATGAGTATTGTCTTCCTGTATTCACTAGTTGGCAGCACTTATGCACACACCACCTGTCTCCTTTCCAGTCATCAGCCTCCCATATGTCCGTGCTGTCTTTGGCATGTGGAGTCTATTCTTAGGTCCCTGGAATCTGAACAAGAATGCTGTCACTTTAAATATCCAAAATGACCACTGCTTATAAATATTCAAAAAGGCTGCACCCTCTGGACAGCCAAAAATCCAAAGCTCAGTTTTTCTCCTTCTTTGCTGTTTTTCTTTTAATTTGTCAGCTACCTGTGCAGTAGTCCATGCAGTCCCTGGTGAGCAGGGCCAATTTTTATGTTATTCTTAGCTCCTAACACCACCTGGAAATATCCAGGCTGTATGTGATATTTCAACAGCACTCCACAGCTCTATTTGTCTCCTTACTCACTTTTTTCGTTCAGGTTCTTCTACTAGTTGATGTTTAATCCACTTCTGTATCCTTCCTTTCAAAGCTTAGAGCTCCAGGATTATCTTCTGTATCTGTGTCAATTGGTTTCTCTTTTCTTTGTTGAAGAGGGTTTGTGTTGCTTGTCTACCTATTCCACCATCTTCAAAGAAAATAATTTTAATGATTTCTTAATAATAGTCATTATTAATGAAATGGTAACACAAGTTAAGGACTATGTAACCAGGTATTATTTTCATGATCAGGGTTGATTCCTATGAGGTGGAGGTCAGACATGCCTCCATCCTCCAACCTTTTTATCAATTCTAATAACAACTGTCCCTCCCATGGCACTCTCTACTGGTTCTAATAATTTGTTGCAATGGCCACACAGAACTCATAAACCATACTCACCATTATAGGTTTATTGAGGAAGAAACAGTTTACAATTCAGGAACAGAAATGACACAGGATACAATTCTTCAATCAGCTGTGTTCAATCTTCTCTGCTGTGCCCACAGGTAGATCTCTCTCTGGTCCTTGGACCCTCAGCCTGGCCTCTACCTTGCTTGGGCAAGTGTTACAAAGCTCTTTTAGTTCTATCAGTAAGTGCCCAGAGGCACCTCATTCTATCAATGAGCCTCCTATCCAAAGGCACTCAGCTCTCTTGCTCCGTAAGTTTGTGATCCTAACTTCACCAAGTACCCAGAGGCATTTCACTCCATCTGGAATCCTCCTGTTTGAAGACAATCAGGTGTCTCACTCTGTGAGCCAGGAAACCCATTGCACTCTCCTGGGTCTGCTGCTGGCATTTCTTTGCTTCTGTTTCCCCTATCTTTTGCTGTTTCCAGTGTTACAGCTCTCCGTCTTCTAGGTCTAGAAGGCTCCCAGCAAAGGGACCCTGGGTCCAAAGGATGTGTTCCTCTCCTGTTTCTTCTTCTTGGTGGTAGTAAGGTCCCCCCTTCCCTGTTTACTTCTCTATTCTTTTATCACTTACAAGATAAAAGATATGACTCAAGCAAGGGTATAACTTCAGTAAAGCAATGAAGGAGGTAGTGGCTCAAAATACATCTACCATCATTCCACCTCATCTCCATAACTGACAACTCAGTCCAAAATGGGATAAAAACAATAGGCATAGAGGCTAGGAATTACAACACACCACAAAGGGGAAGACTATGTCTAGAAGGGCCATATTAAGTAATTCATGACACCTTATGCTTTTTACTAACTAAAGACCTTGTCCTTGAGGGATTTGTAAAATTGTGTCATTTGGGTGCAAACTTATATAAAGATAACAATGAGTCTTGTGTAAGTTTCCCTTAGACTTATCTCCAGTTTATCCTACTCCAGGATGCTTCTATCATGCATTCATTCATGCATTTATCAAATTTAAAATAATTACTAAATATCTACTATGTTATTGAGTCTATGGTAAAGCTTAAAAGAATATCCTTGCTCTTATGGGATTAAACATTCTATTCTGGAGATATAAAATAAACAAGAAAGTCCAAAAACAAGTAAATAAAATAATTTCAGAAAGAGATCATTTATATGAAGAAAATGCTACTGGTGATGATGCAATGGTGATTGGGGTAGTCCGAGTAAACCTCTTTCAGATGGCATTTGAGCTGAAGCCTGAATGTTGGGAAAGGATGGCTGTGGAAAGAACTGAGTAAAGAAGCATTGTGAGTAGAGAAAAGGGCTAGTACCAGGCCCTTAAGGAAGAGAAAGGAAGTATTTGTGGATAGATGTCACAAATTAGGGAAAAGAAAGGTGATGAGGACAGATAGATTGACAGGGGCCAGATATTATAGGAACTTATGGGGTTTCAATTTGATTTTAGATGCCATTGTAAGTCATCAGAGGACATTAAGTATGAATATGGCAAGTCATTATTTGTTTCATTATATTTTTAAGAGAATTCTGGAGAGTGAATAATAGATTGTTGTAGGTATGTGGAACATATAATTGAAAGTCCAGAAAGTTACCCTTATATTAATGGTCAATTGACTTTTGACCATGCCAAGTCAATTCAGTGGTGAAAGAATATTCTATTTTATTTTTTTTTCTTTAATTTTTTACTGTGATTTGGATGCAAATTTACAAACAAGATTCCTTTTACTCTCATACACATTTGATTTCATGGCCCCGATTAAAATCCCCAACCATAACACGCTATCCTTTCCTCTTCTCCCAGTGACTAGCACTTCCTTGTGCTCTTCATATCTGTGCATTCCTTTCTGTCTTGCTTTCTCTCTATGTAATTACTGCCCCTCTGATGTCTCATGGCTAGTTGATCTAAGGGATGCATCTCCCTAGGGTAGGTAGGTGCATCTCCCTGAGATAGGTGTTCTGCATGTAGGTTTTTCTGCTGTTGGGCTGAGAGTCACTCAAAGAAGAGTCCATTTCCAGGCCTGAAGGATAACCTGAGGCCTTAGTGTCACGGTTTCCACCACTCTCTATTCGACAAGTAATTCTGGTTATTTTTGTGATTTTGAAATTTATTCCACATATTTCCTGCCACTCTATCCAGGATCTCCAATTTTGATGGCTTTCCGAGTAGTTGGCATTGGTAGCTTGGCACCCTCTTATTCTGGTCTCAGGGTCATAAAGGTTGATGTCCTCATGGTCCATCACATCTTTGGACTAATTGTTTCCATATGACTTTGATTTTCTTCACTGTTCTTTGCTCCAGATGAGAGAAGACCAATGGTTGAATCTTAGACGGCCGTTTGAAAGCTTTTAAGACCCAATTGCTACTCACCAAAGTATGATGTAGAACAAGATTTTTAAGTACTATGATGTGCCGATTGAGCATGACATCCCCTGAGACTATAGTCCTGAGCCTGCAGACCCATTGATTCTCTTCCTCAAGGTGTATAGTTGTCTCTGAGAAGTTACTCCAACCCTATCCTCTGTTACTTCGGTAATGTACATGGATAATTTTGTAGCACAAGTACATTTGTAAGACTATCTTCAGCCAAATCTATGCTTGGTCTTAGGTACATTCCTGTTCACCTTCCCCAACCTGATCATCTCACCAGTCTGTGCATTTACCCATAGCCTGATGTTTGCTGCCACTGGTAATTCAGTATTGTGCATGTAGTAGTATTTACCTCTGTTGTCTATATCTTTTGCACATTTCTGAGTCCTCCCTTTCCCTGCTGTCACTGTGCTAGTCACAAAATCTTTCCACTGTCCCTCACCTCACACAAATCAGTATGTGACACCCAACCAGTCAGAAATTTTCCTTCCCCTTCCCTTCTATCCTGGGTAACTAACAAAGTGAATTTACTTCCCTGCATAAACCTTCCCTTCACTTTTTACAGTAATGGACTCATACAATATATGTCTTCTGTGATTGACATATTTCCCTCAGCATAAACAAAACCAATCTCACTGCCATCAAGTTGGATCCAACTCAAGTGACCCCTCCTTGGGTTTCCAAGGCCGTATCACTACAGAAGTAGATTGTCCAATCTTACTTCTGAGGAGTGGCTAGTGGGTTTGAACCACCAGCATTCTGGTTAGCAGTCAAATGCCTCAGGCACTATGCTACCTATCTGAGGTCTCTTTCCTTTCCACATGAAGTTAGTGATTGGTTTTTCCATGTCCTTAAAGAATGTTGGTAGGATCTGGATCGGTATTGCATTGACTGTATAGATTGCTTAGTGTAGTATTGATGTTGTCACAATATTTCACATTTTTTTCCCCCCACAATTGTATTTATTACCTCCATGTTCTGAAGCAGTTCATGATCAGCATAGTGCTTTGGGTGCATTTTTACAACAAATGGAAGCATTTCTCTTAGAAAAAGTCACGTTTCTTAGATTCATAAGAGCAGCCCCCTGGTGCTGTCTCCCTGGGAACACTCAGCAAAGCCACTTTTAGTCTCATGACCTCTACCCAGCTGCTGGGATGAGGGCAGCATACTTCTCACAGGTTATTTGATCTTGAGGTCCTTCAAGGCTGACTCCGAGTGTTTCACGTCCCAGATGCTCATGCCACCATCCATGCTGGTTGTGCAGAACTGTGTGCACTTGGCCTTCCCAATGCTGAGCACAGAGATCTGGCTGATGCTGTTCTTGTGTAATGAGTCAAGCCTGGCACCCAAGGCCACACCACCTTCCAAGCTTACCTTCTTGTCCAGGTTCTGAAAGCTCTCATGGGAGGTCATGCCATGCTGAGAGCTTTGCTTGGGCATGTCCAGCCAGCCGCTGAAGCTCAGCATCCCCATGACACCATCGTAGGTGAATAGCACCAGGAAGCAGTCATGGCCCACTGCCACCAGACTGTTTTCTGTTATGAAGGTGGCAACCAGCAACGGCAGTGTTTTAGAGGCCAGGGTGGCAACAGTCATCTTCTTGTCACCATTACCAGTCACACAGTGCTGTCGTGGGTGACTCAGCCCATATGCTTCCCGCTGGCCGAGAAGCAGATGCCATGCACCCAAATGCAGCTACTACTGGACTCGAACATCAGCTCCCCAAAGGGCATCTCAGAGCCCCATGGTGTGTGTGCTGGGAAGTCCTCCATTTCCTTGATGTAGGCTGAGAACGTTCGGCACTTGAAGTCACAGGAGCCAGTAGCCAGTTGTTGGGATGTCAGTCCAGGCTGAGGACGGTGGAGTGGATCAGCTTCTTGATGGCTTGCACACCCACCAGTCATTTTTCTGCTCAAAGTAGCAGATGGAGATGACCCAGGAGCCACTGCCCACAGCAAACTGGTTCTTGTGAGGGGCCCAGTGCACTCAGAGGGCCAACCAGTTGATCCTCAGGATGACGAATGTGGGCTTCCACACGTGATCCTTCAGTGTCCACACATAGGCATTGTGGTCGGTGCCACAGGTCACAATGCAGTTACTCTCAAGGGCCCAGTCAATGCCTCTCATCAGCTTGTTGTGTTCCTTGAGTTCATGCACTTTGACCCACTTGGCCCCGCTCTTCTCGTAGATGTGCACCTCATGGTTGTTGGGGCAGATGGCAATCT
>NW_006921747.1:3176472-3183286 GCF_000298275.1 Orycteropus afer afer | reverse complement strand
TTCAAGGCTCAGGGGTCCAGGATTATCTTCTGTGTCTGTGTTAATTGGTTTCCCTTTTCTTTGTTGAAGAGGGTCTGTGCAGTCTTTCTGCCTAGTCCACCTTCTTGCTGGAACTCACATGATAGAATTTTGCAAGACCAGCAACTTATGCATTGCAAATATCTTTTTTTCAACAACATAAATGACAGCTATACAAGTGCAACTCACCAGATGGAATGCACAAGAATTAGATTGACTATATCTGTGGCAAAAGACAATGGAAAAGCTCAATACCTTCAGCCAAAACTAGGCCAGGAGCTGACTGTGGAACAGACCATCAACTGCTCATATGCAAGTTATAGCTGAAGCTGAAGACAACTAAAAGAAGTCCATGAAAGTCAAAATATGACCTTGTTTATATCACACCTGAATTTAGAAACCATATGAAGCATAGATATGACACATTGAAAACAATGAATAGGAACCAGACAAATTGTGGGATGATATCAAGAACATCATACATGTAGAAAGCAAAAAGTCATTAAAAGACAGGAAAGGAAGGAAGGCCAAAAATGGATGTCAGAAGAGACTCTGAAACTTGCTCTTGAGCAGAGAGTAGCTAAAGCAAATGAAAATCCAAGATAAGAAAAAAGAAGAAATGATAAGATAAAAGAGCTGATTTCAAAGAGCAGCTTGAGAAGACAAAGTCAATTATTATAATGAAATGTGCAAAGACCCAGAGTTAGAAAACCTAAATGGAAGAATACACTCAGCATTTCTCAAACTTTCGGATCTTAAGAAAAAATTCAAGCCTCCAGTTGTAATATTGAAAGATTCTATAGGCAAAATATAGAATAATTCAGGAAACATCAAAAGAAGATAAAAGGAATAAACACAGTCACTGTACCAAAAAGAATTAATCTATTTCAGGAGGTGGCATATGATCCAGAACCAATGGTATTACAAGAAAGACATAGAGAGGTGCATGGGAGGAACAGACAACAAAGATGAACCTTTTTGCACATACAGTACTGCATTGTCAGTGCTGGTAAACACTGATATATGGATGGATAGATGGGTGGACAGGCTGAACACTTAGGTATGTCTATGCAGGGGATAGTGTGCCCATGGCCACATATAGTGTTGACAGACAATATTTCTACAAGTGTATTTGTATGTTCTGTAAGAATTTCCAGGTATATAGTACGGCCGAGAAGGGACAAGTTTTTTGTCACTTCTTGGCACAACCAGCCACCCAGAGGGAGCAAGTAGTAAGACCTGTGGGCTTGGGACCATGGTCATAGGCACATCAAGCTCAATTGGCATAACATACTACACAAAAACATTGTCCCACATTGTACTTTGGTGAGTAGTGACTGGGATCTTAAAAGCTTGCAAGTAGCCATCTAGTTGCCACGATGGGTCTCTCCTTATCCAGAGCAAAGAAGAGTATAGAAAACTAAAGACATGTGGAAACAATTAGTCCAAGTGACTGGTATACCATGTGATCCTCAGCCTATATGACTATGACACCAGAAGAACTATACAGTGTCTGGCTACCACTGTCAACCACTCAGAGGGGGATCTCTGTAGGAGATTCTGGATACAGTGGAAGAACAATGTGGAACAAAACTCAAAATCATTTACAAAAAGGGGGTGGTGGGTGGGGGTGGGGGATGGGACCACCTTTGCTGGTTTGATAGAGCCTCATGGAACCCCCTGAGACTATGGCCCCTAGCTGCCCTTCAGGTCTGGAATTGAACCCACTCTTGTGGCTTTCAGCAAACCAAATACAGGCATATGAACTGAAAATTTACATTATATAGATACACTCCTTGGAGAGATCAATCACAAGGGAATAGAAGGGCTAAGTATGCACAGGGAGACAGCTCGGGGAGCAGGCATGCACAGGAAGGAAGGATACAGGAAAGAGGTAACTATGGGGAGGAAATAGGAGGGGAGCTTTGCATTGTGGGAAATTGCAGTCAATGTCATGAGATAAAGTGTTTGTGAGCTGCTATATGGAAAATGAATTTGCTTTGTAAACTTTCACCCAAATCACAACAAAAAATTAAAACTGAAAATAAAAAGAACCAATGGTATTGAAGGAAGAAGTTGAAACTGCACTGAATGAATCAGCGAAAAACAAGTCTCCAGGAATTGACAGAATACCCACTGAGATGTTTAAACAAATGGTTGATGCTCTGGAGGTACTTAATTGTCTATTTCAAGAAATTTGGAAGGCAGCTACCTACCCAACTGACTAGAAGAGATCCTATTTGTACCCATTCCAAAGAAAGGTGATCCCACAGAATGTGGAAATTATTGAATGAAAACATTAATATGACAAGCAAGTAAAATTTTGCTGAAGATAATTAAAAAATGGTTGCAACAGTGTATTGACAGGGAACTTCTAGAAATGCAAGCTGGATTCAGAAGAGGTCATGGAATGAGGGATATATATCATTGCCGATGTCAGATGTATCTTGGCTGAAAGCAAAAAATACCAGAAAGAGATTTATTTCTGTTTTATTGACTATGCAAAAGCATTCAGTTCTATGGCTCATAACAAATTCTAGATAACATTGAGAAGAATGGGAATTCCAGAACACTTAATTGTTCTCATGAGGAACCTGTACATAGACCAGAAGGCTGTTGTTTGAACAGAACAAGGGGAGACTGTATGGCTTTAAATCAAGAAGGGAATGCATCAGTGTTTTATCCTTTCACCATACTTATTCAATCTATATTTTGAGCAAATAATCCAAGAAGCTGGACTATATGAAGAAGAACATGGGATCAGGATTAGAAGAAGTCTCATTAACAACCTGAGATACACAGACGACACAACTTTGCTTGCTGAAAGTGAGTATGACTTGAAGCACCTACTGATGAAGATTAAAGACTACAGTCTGCAGTGTGAATTTCATCTCAATATAAAGAAAACAAAAATCCTCACAAGTCCAATAAGCAACATCACGATAAATGGAGAAAAGATTGAAGTTGTCAAAGATTCATACTACTTGGTTCTGCAATCAATGCCAATGGAAGCCGCAGTCAAGACATCAAAAGACGTATTGCATTGGGTAAATCTGTGCAAAAGACCTCTTTCAAGTGCTGAAGAGCAAAGATACCTCCTTGAAGACTGAGATGTACCTAACCTAAACCATGGTATTTTCAATCACCTCATATGAATGTAGAGCTGGACAGTGAATAAGGAAGACTGAAGAAGAGTTGATGCTTTTAAGTTGTAGTTTTGGTGAATACTGAAAGTACCATGGACAGCCAGAAGAATGAACAAATCTGTCATGGTAGAAGTGCAGCCGGAATGCTCCTTGGAAGACAGAATGGCCAGACTTTGTCTCATCTACTTTGGTCATGTTATCAGAAGGGACTATTCTTTGGAGAAGGATGTCATGCTTGTTCCAAATATTTTTCTGTGCTGAGTTCATTTTGTTAGCAAGTGTTTTCTCTCATTTATTTGTTGTTGGTGGTTTTGTACTTACTAAGCCCTTGTGATTTTCTTCTTTCTTGGTTTGATTAGAAGGATTGTTAATTTTCTTTGTGCTTACCCTCAAGTAAATTCTTATTGCCCTATGTTTGGAACAGTATGTTCTATAAAGACATTGTCTTGTCTTCCTCTCCATTTGGAGGATTTGTAGTTAAAATTTTTATTCCCTCTGTAATAGTTGGAGCTGTGTGTCAACTTGGCTGGACCACAATTCTGTGTGGTTTAAGCAACTGTGATGTGGTTATTCCCATGATGGGATCAGATGTATATGTTTTAAGCAGCCAATCTGTTGAAAGGGAGTTTCCCCAGGGGTGTGGCCTGCTTCCAGAATATTTATGGACATCCTGGGCAAAGAAACACTATTCTGTGGATCAGGATTCTGTTGTGCTGCCTACAACTGTCCATGAGTGAACAATCCACCATTCGGCCTGGAGATCTTGGATTCATCATTCATTGGAGTCAACAGCCAGTATTCTGCCTGCCAAACTTGAGCTCCTCAGCCCCTGCAGCTGCAAGAGTTGGGAAAAGCTTCCAGCTTGATGTTTGTCCAAGAACTTTGGACTTGCCAGCTTCTATAAGTGCGTGAGCCATTTTCCTAAGATAAATTTGTCTTTCTTTCTATGTATAAGCTTTACTGGTTTTGTTTCTCTAGAGAGCCCAGTCTAACACACGCTTCTATTTTCTTTGTTGCTGGTGTCATTTGAAGATTGACTCCCCTGTTTCTCTATTTATATTGCGTATGTGTGTGTGTGTGTGTGTGTGAGCTTATGTTGAGAATCACTTTCTGGATGAGTTTCTAGGTGGTGGTGTCAAGTGTCTTAGTTTCCCATGTAGTGGTGTCAAATGTCTTGGTTTTAATTTGTTGTTCTCTGTTGTGGGTTTTCTATTGAAAGGACTCCCTTTAGCATTTCTTGTAAGGTTAGTCTGGTTTTCACAAATACCCTTAATTTCTGTTTGTCTGGGAATATCTTGATTTCACCTTCATTTTGAGGGACAACTTAGCTGGATATATAATTTTTGGTTAGCAATTCTTCTTCTTCAAGGTTTAATATATGTCATCTATTGCCTTCTTGCCTGCATGGTTTCTGCTGAGAAATCAGAGCTTAGTCTTATTGGGTGCCTATTATAGGTAACATTTCATTTTTCCTGAGCTGCTCCCAAGTTTCTTTCTTTGTCTTTGGTTTTAGAAAGTTTGATTATGATAGGTCTTGGTGACTTTCTCTTGGGGGTCTATCCTGTATGAGGTTTGTTAAGCTTCTTGGGCGGATATCTTTTCTTCTTCCATGATATGGGGGAATTTTTCTGTTAGCAAGTCTTTGAAAATTTTCTCAGTGTTTTTTTTTTTTTTTTTTTTCCTTACTTCCTCTTTTTCTGGGAATCCAATCACACATGTGTTGTTTCTTTTCATGTCATCCCATATAACCCTTAGGTTTTCTTCATTTCTCTTAAATCTTTATTCTGATTTTTCCTCATATAAGCTGACATCAAGGGCATTGTCATCTACCTGGGAAATGTATTCTTCACCCAATTTTAGTCTACTCTTTTAGCCTTCTCATGGGTTATGTATCTCTATAATTTTAGTGTTCATCTTCTGGATTCCTAATTGCTGGTGTGGTTTGATTTCTAATTGTGTATTTGTTTTATTATTTTGCTCTTGAATAATTTTCCTGAATTCTTCAAGGGTACTGACTGTCTTCTTGTTGCTATTGTTTATGGTTTCCTTGAGTTCTTGGAGAAATACACACACACACACACACGTGTGTGTATGACTTTTGAATTCCTCATCAGATAGTTCTACTGCTTGTTATTCCTCAGGGAAATTTCCTAATCCTTTAGTTTGGTCAGTTGTTTCTACTATCTTGCCCTGTTTTTGTTTGTTTGTTTGTTTGTTTTGTAGTTGTCTTTTGTTTCCAAGACATTTAGAAGTTGTTGTCTTTATTTGTTTGTTATGTTCTGGTTTGCTTCACCCTGGTTTTATGTTTCACTTTGTTTTAATATATTTGGAAGTGTGGATCAGGTATATTTCTTTAGTTGTGAACTCGGCTGTATTGGGTCACTCTCCAGCTTTCTCTATGTTGTTGGAATTACTAGTGGGTGTGTGGGAGGATGCAGGTCTCTGTTCATCATGAAGAGGATTTGCAGTTGGGATGAGCAAGTGTTGTCCACCATCTGTCATTGATCCTTGAGATACTCCGGTGTTTCTGTTCTGATTCTTTAATTCATGTGGGTTTTGGGGTGTTTTTTGTTTTCTTCTCTCCTCCTCAACTTCCTTTGTATTTCTAATGACTTCTCCTCAGCTCTGCTGCCTGAGTGGGTTTTTTACTTCTCCCAATTGCTTAACCTGCTCCCTTTCACCACCTTCACTGGCTCTAATACTTTATCTTCTCATTAGCTGCTCATAACTCCAGTTTCATGGTTTGCATCTGTGTCACTGAGTTTCTCAAAATCTCTGTTGATGGAGGGATCTAGCACACAGTCTGTTAGTAGGACGCCATCTCTTTGTGAGAAAAAATAGTCTTATCAACAGTTTGGGAAACTGGATATCAATATGCAAATGAATGAAATTGGACCTATTTCATATCATATACAAAAATTAACTCAAGTGAGTCAAAGATCTAAATATAAGTACTTAAACTATAAAACTCTAAAACATAGGCATATATTTCTTTGACCTTGGATTGCACAATACTTTATTAGATATTACAGCAAAGACATAAGCAACAGCAATTAAAAAAAAAAAAAGTGAACCAGACATTATCAATCTTAAATACTTTTATGCTTCAATGGATCCCATCAAGAAGGTATAAAGACAAGCCACAGAATGAGAGAAAAATTTGCAAACCATATATCTGGTAAAAGACTTGTATCTAAAAATATGGAGAGAATTCTTATAATTCAGTAATAAAAAGAAAAATAATCCGATTTAAAATGGCAAATAGTCCAAATAGACAGTTCTTCAAAGAAGATATACATAATAAGTACCTGAAAAGGTGTTCAACATCATTATTGATCAGCAAAATGCAAGCCAAAACCCTCCTAGAACTAACAAGTGAGTTTATTCTAAGATATGAAGTTGTTACACAGAACTCATATATGTATTGTTGTTGTTGTTTTTGTTAGGTGCTGTTGCCTAGTCTGCAACTCATAGAGACCCTATGCAAAGCAGAACGAAACAATGCCTCATCCTGTGCCCACCTCATGATCCTTGGTATACCTGAGCCCATTGTTGCAGCCACTGTGGCAATCCATCTCGTTGAGTGCCTTCTCCTTCCTTGTTGACCCTTCACTTTACCAAGCATGATATATATATATATATATATATAT
>NW_006921747.1:3163418-3176372 GCF_000298275.1 Orycteropus afer afer | reverse complement strand
TGCACCACCAGGGCTCCTGGTCTCTGGCAGAAGATGTACAAATGCTCTCTGTGAGAAAACATTACCAAAGTGGGCTCCCAGGACTGCCACTGGTTACAAAAATCATAAAAAATAAAGTGACCAAACACTGTAAGAAAAATTAGCATTAGAGAGACTACGAAAATCACACAATATCAGATCCTTTCTTCCCAACAATGAGGATATCAAATTGTCAGATACAGAATATAAATAATTATATAGGAAATGTTTAAAGAAGAACAAAGAATTACAAATGTGAGTAAATGATATGGCCAAAACTATATGACACATTTGGGAAAAAAAAAAAAAAAATAACAATTGGAAAGGAAATATGTTACTTTTCTCTGGGTGGCTGGGAGAGGGCTACTGTGTTGAATACCAGAGTAGATATAGCAAAAAAGAGAATGTGTTAATTAAAAGGTAAAGAAAAAGAAATGACCCAGGTACTAGTACATATAAGAACTTGAAGGTATATGAAATTTCAATGTAATATAACCAAATCTAATGCCATAAGGGAAGAATAGAGAAAATAAAGAAGAAAATGTGAAGTAAATATAGCAGAAAAATTTTCAAAAACTGGTGACAGATAAGAATCCACAGATGCTGAAGCAAAAGCAAGATAATATTTTTAAAAAGAAAAAGAAAAGTCCACACTTAATTCAGTAAAACTATAGAAAGTCAATACAGAGAGATTTTATAAAATTCCATAGAAAAAAAAAAAAAAAAAAAAATAATTCCTATACTTAGGTAATGTCTTGAAAGAACAACTAGGGTGCCAGAAGCTGCTTATTAAAAGAGGCATTCCATAGAAAAAAAAAAAAAAAAAAAAAAACCTCACTCCCATCATGTCGAATATCACTCATAGCAACCCCTCCTTCAGTTTCCCAGGAGATAGCTCTATGGAAGTAGATTGCCCAATCTTCCATAGAGATGCCTCCTGGAAACCCAAAGAGGGGTCACTATGAATTGAATCAACTCAATGGCAGTAAGTTTGGTTTTTTGTTTTGTTTTGTTTATGCCTGTTTAGGTTGGGAGGTATATTGAGTCCTGCTCTGCTGGAGGATGTGACTCAATTCACCACCTTTAGCTTCTGTGAGTTTATAGGTATATATAGGAATGTTCTTGGAAAGTACGCTCTCTTGCTCAGGTTCTACATTTGATTTGTCATCATCTCACCTCTGGACTTGAGATAGGAGCCATCATCTGATGTGCCAATTTGGGTTCACCAACCCTTGCAACCACGTGAGTTGGGAAAATAGTCCAGATCTTCTCACAGACCTGGGATTTGCCAACTTCCAAGCCTCCCAGCCTCCACCACCACCATGTCAACTTTTCCTTGGAAGTTTGTGAGTTCTGTGAAACATTACAGTGAACTACATAACCCTAAGATGGGAGGGAGATTATTGAGGGGAGGAGGAGTTGATGTCATAGATGATGGAGTGACATGGGAGTTTGGAAAAGTTGGACATTTGGAACATCTTTAACTTCTGCCTCATAGGGTTGGCCTCGTACTGATCTTTCTAAAAGATATTATTCAAGCATCATCTCACCCCAGCAATAATAGCGAAGTTGAAAAAAGCAGAAAATAACAAATACAGGCAAGAGTGTGGAGAGAATGAAACTCTCATATACTGCTGGTGGGACTGTAAAATGGCACAACCCCTGTGAAAAACATAATGACACTTCCTTAAACAGTTGGAAACAGATATACTATTTGATCCATATCTAGTAATGTATCCTAAAGGGGTGAGATCTGAGACACGAATAGATATATGCACACCCATGTTCATTGTAGCACTATTTACAATAGCAAAGAGATGGAAACAACCTATGTGCCCATCAACAGATGAATGGATAACCATACTATGATACATACACACAATGGAGTACTATTCAACATTAAAGACTAATGAAGAATCAGTGAATCACCTCATAATGTAGATGAACTTAAAGGATATTATTCTGAGTGAAACAAGTCAACAACAGAAGGACAAATATTGTATGACTCCATTATTATAAAAAGTCAAGGAAAGGTTTACATAGAGAAGTAAATTTTCTTTGCTGGTTACCAGTGATGGGAGTAGAAGTGAAAGAGAGAAAACAGATGGATAATTAATTGAGAGGTTTTATATGGGTGAACGGATTTTTAAAATAATAATGAAATATAAAAGAAGAAATGATTAGCCATTAGTTGATAATTTTTGAAGCTAGGTTATGGGCATATGGGGGTTCATTGTACTAGTCTTTGTTTCTGTTTGAAATATTTTATAACATAGTTTTGAAATAAAAGAAATACTAATAATAATTGCAAACAGCTTTCTTGAATCTCAAGACCTCAGGAAATAGACTCACTAGTAACTAATCTGCCTTTGCTCCATTGTCTAGTGACCTAAGGGTTATTTCTTAACCTCAGTTTCAAAATCTGTAAAGCTAGAGGAGTAACATTATCTGTTACATGGTTGTTGTTGTTGTTAGATGTTGTCAAGTCAGCTCCAACTCATAATGACCCTATTACGTAGAGCAGAACAACACACTACCCAGTCATGTGCCAATCTCACAATCCTAGTTATGCTTGAACCCATAATTCCCACCACTGTGTCAATGTATCTTACATGGTAGAAAAAATCAAATTTAAGAGCACCTGCAAGGCAATTTCTATAGTGCTTGACAACATAAAGGCACTATAAGAGTTAGGTGTTGTTTCTGCTGCTATTCTACTGCTATATACCACTATCTGCAGCCTGTGTGTAGAGCAAAAAGTTAACACTTTTGGCTGGTAACTGAAAGGCTAAAAATTTGAGTCCATTCAAAGTCACCTCACAAGAAAGATATGGGTGGTGATCTACTTGCATTTGATTTGTCATCTATGGACCACAGTTCTACTCTGACAAATATGGGGTCAACATGAGTCAGAATCAACTTGAAGTCAATTGTTTTGTTTTTTATACTACTGTCTACGTTATTGAAGAGAACAGTGCCAATGTGTGTGTGGGGAAACTAATGTTGTATTTTTATCACTAAAATCTTAATATCAAACATTTAGAGTAGTGGCAACATAGAGGACAGCTGTGTGATATTTTCTTCTGAACAGATATCCCAGGGCTAGGCAGGCCCAGGTTGCTTATCAGTACTCTCAACAAACAGAGACCACATTTCTATGATACTCTAATCTAACTGATTTGGCTCCAACTAGAATCTTTCCTTCTCCTATTCCTGTGTTGGTTAACCTTGGAAGAAAATTCAACAGAACAGAGTAGGAAGAAAGCATTTTGAGAGGTCTTGTTCATCTTTACTCTGATGATGGTTTCCAGAAGTTAATATGAATGACCATTACTACTGTGAATGTGTGTGTGGTGTGTCTAAGCATGGCAGTATTCCCAACTCCTCTGCCAATATCTCACAACCACAGAAGGCTGGATTTTAAGTGGTTGAAATTCTAATTCTTATCTCCAAGCATTTGACATTGAGAGCCCAGGACAGCTTCATATGTAAGTGTCTGATATCACTGATAATCTAAAACTGATAGAGCTGGGATCCCTGATTGAGCATGTCCAATCACTTAAGTTAATAGAGGAGCTTTATCATGTACCACTAATCTTCACCATCTGACTTGAGTTCTTGTTTCTTCCCACACTCTCCGAGCTGGCAAATTCCCCTCCACCTGAAATCTCTTGGGGGTACAATTTCTCTCTGGAGGCAGCAGAGGGTCAACTCCTGGGCCACCTTGTTATCTTTTAATCAACTCTATTAACCCTGCCAGCAGGCCACTGGAGAATTGTATTAACTAGAGCTTCCTGGTGTGCATGTTAGGATTTGTTTAGAAACACATATGCGATAGGCAGGCTGAAAAGATGACGTGGCTAGACAGATGATACAAGGTCCTGGACAAGTCCCTCATTTCACTGTGGCTCAATTTTCACAACTATAAACTGAGGGGGTTAAATCAGATTATTTCTAAGATCCCTATCAATTTTAACATTTCAGTATTGTGGCTCACAAACAAGATTTTTTATTTTTTAGAAAGTGTCTTGCATTCTAAAATACACATTGATCTTATATTCTTCTTCTCTTTTTTTCCCCTCCCTCAAATAATGATCACATTTAAATTGAGTTAGGAGCACTGTAATTTTTGTTGCAAGATTCAGCTTGGCTACAAAGAAATTAAGTCTTGAGCTATCAATAAATTAACATTGATTAGTGGTTACCATTCAATGCAGATTTTACACAAAGCATGTACTGGAGAGCTTGGAGAATTGCAGTTTTCCTATTGGGGGTGATTGAAAAGACATTAGGTTAGTTCAACTGTGTGTATTCTGTACTAGAAGGAGGGGCAGAGGAGGAGGGGTTGGTGGTTGAAGGGCTAGTAGATAAGGACAGGGATTTGCTAACTTCTTGTGACAGCACAATCACAATTATACAACCACTCTTCCTTTGTGCTTTGGTTGGAACATGCTAGCTATGCACCTTCCAAATCCACTACTGAACCACAGGGATGTGCAGACAGAGATGGCATCTTTAAATTAGAAGGGAACATCTGAGGGACCTCACTGTAGTTTTAGGAGAATACAACACCTATGTGTACAGCTCCTGCCACCAAAGCATCAAGGAGGGAGACAGTGTGATAAGGACAAAACCTAGCTTGGCTGATTGGGTAAAATGCATTTTCTTCAGAGGCAGCAGCTTATAGTTCCTCAGTCACCAACATGGACCCTTCTTGGGCAGTGCTTGCAATGCAGTGAGATCAACCCTTGCCCTTACTTTGTTGTTCAGCTGGGAAGCCTGGAGGACTATGTAGTATAAGGAACATTGGACTTGGTATACAGTAGGAGGCTGGGTCTTGACTTTGTTATTTATTAATTATATGACCCTGGGAAAGTTATTTTAACATCTATCATTTATTCCTTTATTGTTCAGTTGAGCAAATAAATATTGAATTCTTGCTATGCCATCTGTATTAGTTTCCTAAGACAGCCATAACAAAGCACTACAAATTGGGTGGTTTCTAAGAGTAATAATCTATCCTCTCACAGTTCTTGAGGTTAGAAGTCCAAAATAGAGATGTTAGCCATCTTGATTCTTTTGGAGAAATCTGAGGTAGACTCTGTTGCATACGTCTCTCCCAGCTCCTAGTGAAGGTTGGAGATCTTTGGCATCCATTGGCTTGCAGATGCCTCATTCCAATCTCAATTTCCATCTTCACATGAACATTTTCCCTATATATCTTTTTCTTTTTCTCTTCTTTTATACAGGTACTTCTCATATTGAATTAGCCTTCATAGTACTCCAGTATGACCTCATGTAAACTGACAGCATCTTCAAAGACCCTATTTCCAAACAAGGTCAGCTCCACAGGTACTAGGGGATAGGACTTCAACATTATCTTTTGGGGAGACACAGTTCAATTCATAACCCATCCTATGTGCTGAGCACTAGGATTACAATGAAACAGTCTTCTTCCTTTTGTTAACCTCTTAACTTTAATAACTACAAATAGCTGACATTTGTTGAGTTTGTTCTATGTGCCAGGCTGTAAACATTTTCCATAGATTATTCCTCATGACACCCTTAAAATAGGTAACATTATGTTGATTTCTCAGATAAGAAAACTGAAGCTCATACAAGTTAGTTAATTTATTTAAGACAGTGAAGCAAATGGTAGAACTAAGTCTCTCAGCCTAGAGGTTAAAACTTAATTGCAGTACTACACTGTGTCTCTGGATTTGCCAATCTGAGAATGCAAATGTATTTCATAAACATGTTGTGGATTTAAGTACTTAGTACTTAGTAAAATACGAAACAATGTTAAAATATATCCAATTATTATAATAGGTCAACTGAATGGTGGAGTAAGGAGCTCTGGTGATGCAAATGCTAAAGTATTTGGCTGATAAGCAAAAGGTGGGTGGTTCAAACCCACCAGCTGGTCCATAGAAGAAACATAAGGCAGTCTGCTTTCATAAAGATTTACAACCTTGGAAATCCAATAGGGGTTGCTATGAGTTGGAATTGACTCGATGGCAGTGAATTTAGTTTGGTTTTGGTTTGAATGGTGGACTTGAAACAACACTGGGCTGAAAATCTGAATCACAAGTCTGTCATTAATAAATTGTATGGCGCTAGGCAAGTCACTTCACCTCTCTGAGCCTTAATTGCCTCAGCTGAAAAATGGAGAAAATTATGCCCACCCTGAAAAGGAGCTCTGGTGGTGCAGTAGTTAAAGCATTTTGCTGTTAACCAAAAGGTCCTTGGTTTGAACGTGCCAGCCACTCCATGGAAGACGTATGTGGCAGTCTGCTTCCATAAATATTTGTAGCCTTAGAAACCATATGGAACAGTTCTACTCTTCCGAAAGGGTCACTAGGAGTGGAATCGACTCAATGGCTTTAGGTTTGGTTGTTTTTCTGGAAAGTCATAAAGATAAGAAATAAGCTGTGAATGTGAAATGTGTGCATTGTAAAGTGCTATGAGAATTAAAGATCTATGTCAATATACTCTGAACATTTATATTTTAACAGGCAAGGAGACAGTCATAGGGAGGAGTCTCAAGATGTTCTGTATTATAATCCCTTGCTTATTAAATCTGAATCTTTTCTGCCTAAGAAGTAACAGCTAAACACACACACACACACACACACACCAAAAAATGACATAGTCATCTGACAGAATAGTAGAACTGCTTGCAACCTTATAAATTTCAAAATTCATGAAGATGCACTTTCTGGTACCAAAAACCAGTTGCCAGTGAGTCAGCTCCAACTCATGGCAACTCTATGTGTGTTGCAGCAGAACTGTACTCCATAGAGTTTCAATGGCTGATTTTTCAGAAATAGATCACCAGTCCTTTCTTCCAAGGGGCCTTCAACCTACAACCTCTCAATTAGCCATTTACTAACCATTTGCACCATCCAGGGACTCCTTTCAGGAGTCCTTGCTCATTCCTCTACTACTCAGCTAATCTGATCTGTTGGCTCTAGACTGAGGCACAGTCTACACTCTTAACACACACTTACCCTAATTAATTCAGGTTATAACCAGGCCATAATTGCAAATCTCTGATCTTGCTCAAGACTTTCCCTTAACAGTTTGGGCATGGGGTTACCCCAGAGGATCCACTCAATTATGTGGATGAGACATACTGCTTTTCATTGTTCTATCTATTCTGATGTGTTCAAGTGCACAAGTTTTAGAATTATATACTATTGATTTCAATCTCAGTTCCATTTGTGACCATGGGCAATTTTTAAAACTTTCTGTCCCTGCCTTACCCTGACCATTAGCCCCAACATAGAGCTTTGTCTGTAAAACAAAACAAACTGCAACCTCTATCTCATACATTGTGAGGAAGACATAGGAGGATAAAATTTCTTACCACCATGCCTGATACGGAGTTTAATAAGTATTAATAACAATCATTTCATTTCATTAGCTGATTTTTATGATGCTTGAAGGTAGTGACTACATATTATGCCTCCTTGTATCTCCTGGACTAGAGGAACTTGAGTTGTTCAACAGAATATTTTTTGGTAATAGTGACATATGAGTAAGGTTTTGATTATCTTTCCAAACAATGGCCTGTGAAACACTGGGAAAACAGGGTAAGTGCATCTCCCTTCCAGAAAATAAACTGTTCACCTAAGTCAGTGAATATACTCTCCCAGCTTACCAAATACTGATTCCTGATCCCAGACAAATTCATCACTGGAGCGGCACCTGAGTTTCAGGGGATAACATTCCTCCTTTCTGTGTTAAGATAAGACAGAGCATGAAATGGTCAGAAAATAAAGTTAAGCACAAACTGAACCTGATAAGAAACAGGGCTGTGTGGGGTGCTGATGGAGGAAAGGGAAAAGAGAACTGATAAATGGTCTGCAGACCTTGAAAGACATTCATTTAATGGGTGCAATCTGTATGTTCTTTTAAATAATTCCCTGGTATAATGTCTGTGGACTCTTGGTGCATTTAAGTCTCTTTCTCTTCCATCTCTCATCCCAAGTAACTTGCTGACTTTCCAACTTGAAATCTACAAATTAGAACAGTAAAAACGAGAAAAGCAGAGGGGAATATATCTGCGCAAGCAAACACCTATTACTTCGCTGCCACCTAATTTATCGCTGAAGAAGTTGAGATTTTCAGCCATAGAACTCACTTAAAATGAGAGATAATTCACAGAGCTCCAGACAGAATCAGAAACTGGGCCCCCAGCCACCATCATTCTCAACACAGGGCTTCTGAGAGGCATCAGGGAGGGGAGGGCTTTTCTCTTATAGGCAGATACAGAGTGCAGAGGGGATGCTGGAGACAGGCAAAAGCCTCTGTTATTGGGATATGAGTTCTCCAACCACAATGGCTTTCTTTCAGTTCTGAGAACATACTCTCCTTCCCGCCTCCTGTTAGCTCTTACTCTTTCACTTGTCTCCTGGCCCCTCTGTTCTCCTGTCCAAAACCTACTCATCCATCAGTCATGATTTAAATGTCTTTTCCACAGGGAAATTTGTCTCTCCTTGACTAGGAAGATTTGATCATACAATTCCACAGCACCCTGCACTTCTCCTTCATAACACTTATCACAATTGTAACACATAGATGAGTAAATTCTATCTCCTTCACTAAACTGTTAGCTCCAATAAGACGCAACCATGACTGTCTTGTTTATAGTCTTGCAACAAATATTTATTAGATGGGTCAATGACATAACAGTTAAAAATTTTGGGGTTCTAGGCCCAACTTTGTCACTGACTTTCTGTATGAACTTGAGCAAATATTTCTTTCTCTCTGTAAAATAATTCAGAGTGATAAACATTTTATGTACATAATTCTATTTAGTACTCACCACATCCTGATGAGGAGATGAATACTAGTTATTACTCGTACCTTATAGATGAGGAGACTAAGGCTCCAAGAGGTTAAATGTAGATTTAACACATCTCATCAATGGCAGATCAAGTGTTCAAATCACCACGCCATACTGATTCCTCAGTTTCCTTACCTGTACTATGAAGGTGTTAGGTTAGAGAACTTCTGAGATGCCTTCTAATACCCTAAATGAGTTTGCAGTTCTAACATTAAGCTGGTGAGAGTGGCTTTGGGGCACAGATTGACTGGATATAGAAGCATTAAGAAATGGTTATAATGATCCAGGTCTGGGAATAGGAAGGCCAGAGGACAGGGACATCAGAAAGGAGAAGATCCAGCATTAAAATGTAATGTATCTCTTCTCTTTCCAATTTATCCAACAAATTACATGTCTCTAGCAAGTGTTACCAGCTTGCATAGCCCTTGCTTTACAAGATTTGACAAAGATCAGGCAGGAGTCAAATGATACACTGTGAACGTGGCATATCATTTATAATCTCTGTCTATCATTCTCTCTGTCTCTTTTTCTTTCCCTCTACACCCATATTTTTTTCTCCCCATTCTCTGAGATTTCTTGTTATTTGACAGCAAAGCAAATGAGCTATGTGCAGTGAAGAATGAAGGAACAACTCCTGTACCTAGCTTTGCTTACTGCCTCTGTTTAATCATGCATGACCATTTGAGTAATAGGAGAAGACATTGTGTATGAAGTGAGAAATGTGCAGATCCTCCAGTTCTCTTGATGATCTCTATCTGGCTTTGGAGAAGTTTAGATCCTGGCCTACCATCATAAGCAAGAACAGTTATAATGTCAAGGGGCAAGGTGAGAGTAGGTTACCAGGAAAACGGGCAGACAGTTTCTCTTGGATTTCTAGGTCTTGTACTAATGACAGCTGGATTGCGCTGATGATACTTTGGGTTCCTTCTTAGCTCTGTCACCAGTTCCTATGACCTTTGCAAGCTTACTTCTCTGTGTTTGATTTTTCCTCATCTATAAAGAGAAAATAATGGAGAATCACAGAGATGCGGAGGCTTAATTATTGTTTGCAGAGGACTTGGATATTCTTGGATGAATGTTGCAATCAAGGTGCTATGCAAAATATTATCGTTTTCCATGTCAGTTAGCAAGATGGCTTACATTTGTCAGTGGATATTGGGTGAGTCTTAATCAAGGAAGAGCATCAGATACCAGGAAGTAGAAACATGTAGTTGGAGAATGACCATGTCATTGAGATAAATGCATACGAGTCCAATTGACCATACTTCAAATTTATTTATTTATTTTTTCTTAATGTTAGTTGCTGTGGAAAATTAAAGATGACTGCAATTTTTTTACATTCTTTCCATCAAATATAAGGTCTGTTTCCCTTTCCCTTGAATTTTGAATGTCATGAGATTGCTTCAATAAACTGAGCTTGGTAGAAATACATAAAGGCAAGTTTAGTCCTTAAAACCCCTACCCATCTGTCAGTTTGTCATACTGTGGTGGTTTGTGTGTTGCTCTGATGTTGGAAGCTATTCCAATTGTATTTCAAAACCAGCCAGGTCAATAATGGTAGGCAGGTTTTAATTCAGCTTCCAGACTAAAATGGACTAGGAAGAAAGCCTGGAGATTTATTTCTGAAATAAGCCAATGAAAACTCTTCAGATCATAACAGAATGCTGTCCAGTACAATACTAGAAGATAAGCCCCCTTTCTTAGAAGACACTCAAAATACACAGTGGCTACAACAATAGACTCAAGCATATAAATGATTGTGAAGATGGCACAGGACTAGGCAACATTTTGTTCTGTTGTACATAAGGTGGCCATGAGTTAGAGCCAACTCACTGGCAACTAACAACAAACTCTTAAACTCAAAATCATGACAAAGACCAGGCTTACTAGCCTGATTGAGAATAGTGGACACTACCCCCATTCCCTATTTCCACTACCCCTCACTGAGACTATGGCTGTTGGTCACCCTTTAAGCCTGGAACTGACCTCATCCCCATGGCTCAGCATTCAACCGAAAAATAGACGCATAATGTTAATGAATAATAACACCAGGGAGATATGAACTCCTTAGAATAATCAACCATATGAGATCCAAAGGGCAGCATTTGCCCAGAGCTAAATCTCAGAAGGCAGAAAGGGATAGGAAAGAAGGACAAATGGAAACAGGGGACATGAAAAGTGAGAAGAGGGATTTCACTCAATGTCACGAAACAAAATGAATGCAAATTGTTGAATGGAAAACCAATTTACTCTGTAAACTTTCCCAAATAACAATAAAAAGTTAAAACAACAACAACAAAAATAAGTGGTTAAGACAGCTGGCAGTTTCTGTCTTGGTCACAGGGCACCCTGAGCCACCATGTAAGAAGTCAAATTACTGTACTGGAGACACCATGTGAAGATGTCCTGAAATTACTTGGAAAGTAGTCATCAAGGTGTTAGGTGTGTGAATGCAGCCTTTCTGGACGTCTAGGGTTGTCTAGCTGCCAATTTAATGCCAATTGAGTGCCAGTGAGTGATCCAGTAGATGCCACACAGTGCATCAGAACCACCTGCTACGTTCTGTTCAAATTCCTAATTCGCAAAATCATGAGATATAATAAAATGGGGTAATTTGTTACACAGCAACAGATAACTAGAAAAGGTACCATTTATTACTTACACACTATGTTCCAGCCACTATGCCTTATCTAATTGTTACTACAACTCAAGCAGTAGATATGATTATCCTAGTTTTACAGATGAGTAGGTTAATTCTCACAGAAGGGAAGCAACACAGAAAGAACTTGGATTTGGATCCATGTCTTTTTGAAGCCAGAGCTCATAGTCCTTCCAAGAAAACCCATACCCTACTTACTGCCCAATCTTTCCTGAGGGCACACCTGGCATAATTTTGTTCTTTGGGGCTAAATATTTTCCAAATTTCTTTCCTATGATAGCACAGGAAGACATGTCATCATTCAGTGGTAAATAATATGATTAATTCTAAGATCTTCACTTCTGGACTGCTCTTCACTAAGAGCACTATGTAAACACCTCTAAAAATTATCACTAACATTTACTGAGCAATTCGCTATGATGACTATCTATTTTATCTCATTTAATTCTCACATAACCCCATGAAAAACATATTATTATCTATTTTTAATTTTATAGATTAGGTCCAAGATCACCTAGCTGGTTCACACAAGGCCTAGATTAGAACCAGGAGTACTATTTTGACAGATTCTCATGATCAGTTGCTTTCAGACCCTGTTGGTCTAAGAAGTTTATAGTGAAAGGTTGATTGCTATAGGTTCTCGACAGGTTGCTGCTTATGATGCCAAGGTAAATCATTTGCTTGCCTTTTGGCCAAACGGTCAACACACCAGGAAGCTCCTGACCCCTTCAATTGATTTCCAAATAGGTCACAATGGTCAGTAAGGAAGGTGAATGGTCTATACCGACCTTGCCTACTGGGGACAAAAGCATCTGCACCTACGTTATTCCTCTTGTTACATGAACTATGCTCTGTTCAAAGAGTAAGAATTAAAATGATATAGCATAGTGCCTAAGGCACTTGACTTCTAACAAGAAGGCTGGCAGTTCAAACCCACCAGCCACTCCTCGGAAGGAAGGCTGAGTGGTGATAGGACCTAAGAATTAACCTAAAAATCAGCCCTGCTAGTGAGGGACTACATGGAGGACTGCTCTGGTGGCTGGGGAATAAAAGGGGAAGCAGCAAAGAGGAAAGTGGACTGAACTATGGACTTTTGTCTGTATGGAGGGTGCAGCCATTTTGAAGGTTTGCAAGTGGCTTGACCATTTTGGATGTTTAAAGCAACAGCATTCTCCTAGATTCCAGAGATTTAAGAACAGGCTTTACTTGCCAAGAATCCCAAGGACATCCTGGATCTGGACGACTGGAAAGGTGTGACATTCTCCTAATTACTCTTATACCCCACACTCCCTTGGTGAATGGAGGTGCAGCCATCTCTCACTCCCACCCACCTTCTGGGCCAGCAGGAATCCCATCCCAGACAGTGTGCTCAGATAGAGCCTGGGTGCTCTGACCTGATTTTTTTTTTTTCTTTCATCTGTTTTTT
>NW_006921747.1:3160434-3162627 GCF_000298275.1 Orycteropus afer afer | reverse complement strand
AAGGAAAACACAGAAGAAAAAAAAAAAAAAAAACCCTAGAAGAATTTTGGAAGAAAATACAAGAACAAAGTAACAAAATAAATGAAAAATTAGAAATGATTCTAAACCTACAGATATAAATCCAAAAGATTAATACTAAATTGTCAGAAATAGATAATCCAATGAAAGGGTAAAGGAGTAGAACTGATGCAATGGAAGAAAGAATTAATGAGATCGAAGACAAATACCTGAATACTTCTTTGGAAAGGAATCAATCAGAAAAAAAGATCAAAACAAAATGAAGAAAGCCTAAGGTTCATGTGGGATACCATCAAAAGGAATAATCTACATGTCATTGGAATTCCAGAACAGGAAGAGAAAGATAAAACCACTGAGGAAATTGTCCAAGATTGTTGGAGGAGAACATCCCTGATATTATGAAAGATGGGAATATATCCATTCAGGAAGTCCAACAAGCCCCAAACAGGACAGACCCCAAAAGAAAATCACCAAGGAATATCATCATCAAACTCATCAAAACCAAAGATAAAGAAAGAATCCTGAAAACAGTATGGAAAAAACAAAAAGTTACTTACAAAGAACAACCAGTAAGAATAAGCTCTGATTTCTCAGCAGAAACCATGCAAGTGAGAAGGCAATGGGATGATATATATAAAACACCGAAGAGAAAAATTTTCAACCAAGAATTACATACCCGGCAAAATTGTCCCTCAAATATGATGGTGAAAATACATTTCCAGATAAGCAGAAACTAAGGGAATTTGTTACAACCAGACCAACCTTACAAGAGATATTAACAGGAGTCCTTTGCACAGAGAACCAAAAATAACAAATAAAACTGACCATTAATACACACGATGACATAACCCAGAAACCACAGCTATGGACATATCCAAAGTAAAATAAGCTTACAAGATTGTAAACAGGGAACTGAGACATCAATTGGCAAGTGAGGACAACTACAAACCAAAAAGAGGGAAAATATTGTGTAGGTACAGAACTTCTAAATGATGAGGAAGTCAAGAAAGTTGCAAGATAGAATGGACTGTTCTAATCTTGGGAGAAAATTATAAATTACAGGGTAACCTCAAAGAAAAATGATAAACCTTCACATCACAACTGAAGAGAGGAAACACTAAAACAACAGTAACAAAGGAAATGATAACACAATTCATAAACATAATGAGCTCAGCACAGAAAACAATATGGAACAAAGAAACCAGGGACACCATGAACAAACAAATACAAAATAACAGCAACCAATTCATACTTGTTGATAATTATACTTAATGTTAATGGACTGAATGCACCCCTCAAGAGACAGAGAGTTGCAGACTGGATAAGAAAACAAAATCCATCAATATGCTGTCTACAAGAGATACACCTTAGAGACAAAGACAAAAATAGACTAAAACTCAAAGGTTGGAAAATGATATATCAGGCATATGCCAACTGTAAAAGAGCAGGCAAGGGAATATTAATTTCTGATCAAACTGACTTTAAGAGAAAAACCACCATACAAGACAAGAAAGAATATTATATAATGATTAAAGGATCAATTGAACATGAACATATAACCATAAAAAATATTTATGGACCCAATGAAAGAGCCCCAAAATACATAAATCAGACTTTAAAAGGGTTGAAAAGTCAAATAGATGACTCCACAGTCACAGTGGGAAACTTTAATATACCACTTTCAATGAAAGATAGAACTGGAAAAAAAATCAACAAAGATTCAAAAGAGCTAAACAATACAATCCAACTTGAACTTATAGACATCTACAGAGCACTTCACCCAACAAGAGCACAATATACATTCCTTTCCATTGCAATATGGAACATTTTCCATGATAGACTATATGTTAGGCCATAAAACAAGCCTTCATAAATTTAAAAACATTGAAATACTGCAAACCATCTTCTTAGATCATAATACTATCAAATTAGAAATCAACAATAGGAAAATCAATGGAAAAAGAGTAAACACATTCAACTGAACAACACCCTCCTTGAGAAAGACTGGGTAAGAGAAGAAATAAAAACTAAAAATGAAATTCAAAACTTCCCTGAATCAAACGAGAATGAAAACACAACATACCAAAATCTTTGGGATACAGCAAAAGCAGTGAGCACAGGCCAATTTATAGCAATAAATGCACACATCAAAAAAGAAGAAAGAGCCAAAATCAA
>NW_006921747.1:3135198-3157344 GCF_000298275.1 Orycteropus afer afer | reverse complement strand
AATACTGTGCAACACTAAAGAATAATGTTGTTGTTGTTGTTGTTAGTGCCGTCGAGTCGGCCCCAACTCATAGCGACCCCTCCTTGGGTTTCCGAGGCACTATCACTACAGAAGTAGGATTGCCCAACCTTCCTTCCGAGGAGTGGCTGTTGGGTTTGAACCACCAGCCTTCTGGTTAGCAGTAAAGTGCCTTAGGCAATATGCTACCAGAGCTCCTAAAGAATAATGTAGAATCTGCAAAACACTGCATAACGTGGATGAACTTGGAGGACATTATGCTGAGTGAAAGAAGCCAATCATAGAAGGACAAATATTGTATTAGTCTGTTATTGTAAAAGTCAAGAAAAGGTTTATATATGGAAGGAAATTTTCTTTGTTGGTTACTGGGAGTGGGAGGGGAGGGGAGGGAACAGTGTTAGAAAGGTAGAGATAAGTATTAATTTGGGTGAAGGGCAATGTACCAAATGTGAGTGATTGACCTGGTGGCATTGGGGAAGAAGAAGACATAGAAAGACACGTGGGAGGTACAGACAGCAAAGATTAACCCTTTTGCACATACATTTGCATTGTCAGTAAAGGCAAACATTGGTATATAGGTGGATAGATGAGTGGATGGGCTGAAATATTAGGTATGTCTATGAAGCGGGGAGCGTACCCAAGACCATGTATCAGGTTGGCAGACAATGGTCCTATAAGTGTATTTGTATGATCTGTAAGAATTCCCAGGTGTATAGTAGAGCTGACAAGGGACAAGGTTGTGGTGGCTTCTTGGTCACAGCCAGCTACCTAGAGGGACCGAGAAGTTGAACCAGTGGGTTTGGGACCCTAGTTGCAGGGGCCATCAAGCTCAATTGGCATAACACACTACACAAAACATTGTTCCACCTCCTGCTTTGGTGAGTAGCGACTGTGATCTCAAAAGCTTGCAAGCAGCCATCTAGATGCAACAATGGGTCTTTCCTTGTCCAGGGCAAAGAATTAAAAAAACAAAATTCATGGAAACAATCAGTCCTAGCGACTGTTACAACATGCGATCTGCAGCCTATACAACTATGAGACCAGAAGAACTAGATGGTGCCCAGCTACCACTGTCAATCACTCAGAGGGGAATCTATGTAGAGGATCCTGGATAGAAAGGGTGAACAATGTGGACCGAACCTCAAAATCATTCGGAAAAAGAAAAAGGGGGACCAGGTTGCTGGTCTGATAAAGCCTGGTGGAACCCCTGAGACTATGGCCCCTAGCTGTCCCTCAGGTCTGGTATTGAACCCACATCTGTGGCTTCCAGCCAAACAAAAGACAGGCATGTGAGTTGAACATTTACCTGAGGTAGATACACTTCTTGGAGAGAACAATCATGGGAGAAAGAAGGGCTTTTTATGCACAGGGAGACAGGTCAGGGGGCAGGAGTGCATGGAGGGATGGACACAGGGAAGAAGTAGCTATCAAGAAGAAGTAGGAGGGGAGCTGTTGCATTGGGGTAAATTGTAGTCAATGTCATGAGACAAAGTGTTTGTGAACTGCTGTATGGAAAGTGAATTTGCTCTGTACATTTTCACCCAAATCACAATTTAAAAAAAAAAAAACTGAACACAATAAATAAAAAAGTCAAACCTACAAAAAAAAAAAGACATGATTTGTCCAGTCCCTTAATGTCAGATAAATAAAGTACTATATTTATTCTCTTATAGATATTTCATAGACCTTGTTTACCACCACGTGAACTCTTGCTTATTACTGTTGAGCACTCTAATCTTTTTTCTCTTTCTCAAATACTCCAGCTTGCTCCTGCCTCCTAACCTTTGCACTTGCTGTTCCTTGTACTTGGAACACTCTTCCGTCAGATCTTCCCAGGTTTGGCTCCTTCTATTTAGCAGTCACTTACAGAGAATTAAGGAACTCTGGTGGCTCAGTGCCTAACACATTTGACTGCTAACCAGAAGATTGTTCGTTTAAACCCACCAGCCACTCTGTGGAAGGGAGATGGGACAATCTACTTCTGTAAAGATTTACTGACTCGGAAACCAAAAGAAGGTTGCTATGAGTCACTCAATGGGAGTGGGTTTGAGTTGGTTTGGTTTTATAGAGTAGTTACCATGTGCCAGGTACTGTCCTAAGCTATATATATATAGTAACTTGTTTAATCTCATAATAATTACATGAGGCAACTGAGGGACAGAGAGGTTAAGTCATTTGCTCAAGGTCACACAGCTGGTAAATGATAAAGTCAGGATTTGGACCCAGACAATTTGTCTCTGGAGTCCATGCTCTTAACTTTGACACCATGCTGCCTCTCCTTCGTCATGTGCAATATCATATTTTGTGTTTTATTTTCCCAATGGCACTTATCACTGCTGGAATTGGCCCCATTTGTTTATTTAATTCTTGCTATCCCCTTTACTCCCATGTAAGCTCCATAAGTGCAGGTACCTTGAGTTGTCCTGTTCACCACTACATTTCTAGAGCATTTATTGTAAGAGTAGAGATATTCTTAACTGTATGGGGAAAAGGTGATAGGGCAGGGGCATAGCCCAGAATCTAACCTCACCCCTAGTTTGTTTCTCTTTATTCTTTCCACTTTTCCTTTTGTTCCTCCTTGAAGAAGCAGTATGTTTGCATGTAAGAATACACGTCTTAGCAAAAACAGACCTGGTTTTGGGTCTGTTTGATTTCTGCCAATTGCTGGCAGTGATTTCTTGGGCAGTTGTTTAGCCATTCAGTGTCTGTTTTCATTCCTGGAAAATGGGGAATTCCACATTCTTTATTTCACAGGATTGTTTTCAAGGGTTGAATAGTAATAACAGTAGTAACAGCCATAGTTAACATGAATTGATCATTCCCTATGTGCTCTTTAAAGGAATTAAGGTGGCACAGTTGTTAAATGCTTGGCTGATAACTGATTGGTACATAGTTTGAACCCCCAGCTGCTCTTCAGGAGAAAAATGTTGAAGTCTGCTTCCATAAAGATTATAACTTTGGAAGCCCTGTAAGCCAGTTCTACTCTATACTATAGAGTCACTGTTGTTGTTGTTATGTGCCGTTGAGTCGGACCCGACTCATAGCGACCCCCCCTTGGGTTTCCGAGGCAGTATCACTACAGAAGTAGATTGCCCCATCTTCCTTCCGAGGAGAGGCTGGTGGGTTTGAACCACCAGCCTTCTGGTAGCAGTCAAGTGTCTTAGGCACTATGCTACCAGAACTCCTATACAGTCACTAGGAGTTGGAATCTACTTGAGAACAACAGGTTTGTTTGCTTATTTGTTTGGTTATGTGCTTATTACATGGATTATCTCCTATAGTAATTGACAAAATCCATTAATATTGATGGGCTATCAACCCATTTTGCAGGTGAGGAGATTGAGGTACAGGGAGGTTTGGTATCTTGTAGATGTCAGAATCGTATTTTGAACCAATGCAGCCTGATTCCAAAGACCAAGCTCTTAACCACTATGAATAAAGTGTTGTGAAGAATGTCAGTGACTATCCTTGTTGTAAAGTGCTGCCTAATGTGGAAGTGATGTTGCTTGTTGGGGTTAAATCTATACCCAAATGCAGTGCTGTGTTTGGCTGACTCTGGGTTGAAGTTAGCATCTTGTAACAGATGTGCTTTACCCTGGCAAGGGGCTGACAGGATGATAGAGTATTGCTCCCAAGTTGGCAGGGTGCACAGGGACAAGATGGAAGGAAAGAAAAATGAAGTTTAAACTATCTGAAGTTTTCATAGAGCAAACACTTCCCTTTCCACCAAATATTAGCTGGCATTTAAATAAAATTATTTAACCATCCAACGTCCATATAATAAATTGGCTTGCAGCTGGTGCTGTATGTTTCACATCTTTTTAAAAACTAGAGCAATATGTTGGTAGAAAAAACACAGTTGTACTTAAGCATGTAAAAATTGAGATTGATATTAAAATGCCTGTTTCCTGTTGTGTGTACCAGTAGAAAATATTAGAATCATTTTTTACCGATTGCAGTGATACATGTTGCTATTGAAATGAATGGCCTCACTTATTTAAAAAAAAAAAAAAAAAAAAATCCTAGCTCTGGTAGCATAGTGCCTAAGGCACTTGACTGCTAACCAGGAGGCTGGCAGTTCAAACCCACCAGCCACTCTCGGAAGGAAGGTTGGGCAGTCTACTTCCATAGTGATATCACCTCAGATACCCAAGGAGGTGTCACTATGAGTTGGGTCCAACTCGATTGCACATAACAACAACAGGTATTATTAGCTTCTTTGCATGACAGTAGTTTGCCATACATTTTTAATGTTTTATTCTGCAAAACTCATTGACATTTCATGTTGGAAATATATTTCTTGTTGGAAATACTATGTTGCCATGAGACCTCTTAGGGACTAGACCATGTCACAATAGTGGAGAAAAAGGATCAGAAGTAGAGAGAAAGCACTGTTTACTGTCTTCTGACTCTTGTTGTTGTTGTTAGGTGCCGTTGAGTTGGTTCCAACTCCCAGCGACCCTATGTGCAACAGAAGAAAACACTGCCTAGTCCTGCACTGTCCACACAATCCTTGCTATGCTTCAGCCCATTGTGACAGCCACTGTGTCAGTCCATCTCGTTGAGTGCCATCCACTTTCTTCACTGATTCTGTACTTTACAAGCATATTCAGGTCATTCTCACTTCCAAGGAGCATTCAGGCTGCACTTTTTCCAGGACAGAATTGTTCATTTATCATGGTATTTTCAGTATTCTTAACCAACATCACAATTCAAAGGCATCAATGCTTCTTCAGTCTTCCTTATTCATTGTCCAGCTTGCACTTGCATATGAGCTGACCATGGTTTAGATCAAGCACAACTTAGTCTTCAAAGTGACATCTTTGCTTCTTAACACTTTTCCTGGCTGTAGCCAAGTTAAATGAAACATTTCAGATCTCAAGATGCTTTATTTATAAACATGGTGCCTTAAAACAAAAAAAAAAAAAAGACCACTGCCATTGAATTCATTCCAACTCTTAACCACCCTATAGCAGAGAGTAGGATTGCTCCATTGACTTTCCAAGGCTATAAATCTTTACAGAAGTAGACTGCCTCATCTTTCTTCTGCAGAGCAGCTGGTGAGTTTGAACCATGGACCTTTTGCTTAGCAGCTCAATGCTTTAACTACTGTGCCACCAGAGTGCCTTATGGTACCTTCTTGTTGTTGTTGTTGTTATGTGCCATTGAGTCAGGCCCAACTCATAACGACCCCTCCTTGGGTTTCCAAGGCAGTATCACTACGGAAGTAGATTGCCCAACCTTCCTTCCGAGGAGTGGCTGGTGGTACCTTAAGAGGAAATAAAAACTACATTTTTATAATGTGTTATTCTTTGCACAGACTTTTGCATATCTTCTGTCATTTGAGCTTGGAGTTTACTATCTCCATTACAGATGTGGAAATAGACACACAGAAAAGATAGGTAACATAGTTAAGTTCATACCATTTGGCCTTGGAAGATCTGGAATTTGAACTTACATTTTCTGACTACAAAATCTTAGCTTGTCTTATAGTCAATTCTCTCTAAAATGGTTATTATTATTTTTTAAATGTCTCTCTTTATCTTTTGGGAGGTAATTTGGGTGAAAGTTTACAGAGCAAATTGGTTTTCTATTCAACAATCCATATCCACTCTGTTTTGTGACATTTACTGCAATCCCCACAATGTAACAACGTTCTTCCCACTTATTTCCTGTGCCCACCCCTTCCCTTTGTTCTTCCTTCCCATCCCCTCCTGCCTTCCTAGGTCTATCCCTGGACAAATGCTCCTCTCGATCTCATATGCTTGATTTTTCTAATGAGTGCATATCCACTATTGTCAAGGCTTTCCAAATCAAAACGACCCCTATTGGGTTTCCAAGGCTTCAAATCATTACAGAATTAGATTGCCTCATCTTTTTCCCTGGAAAACAGCTGGTGGGTTTGAACTACTGACCTTCTGGTTAGCAACTGAATGTCTTACCCACTATGCCACCAGAGCTCCAATGAGTGCATACCCTCCTGATATTACTGTTTACCTTATAGGCCTGTCTATCATTTGGCTGCCAGTTGAGTCAAGGGGATTAAATTCATTTCCTAGTTTGATGGATGTCTGAGGGTCACAAGGATTCCACCAGTCTTCATAAGACCAGAAAGCCTGGTCGTTTTTTATGATTTTGAGTTTGGTCTACATTCCCTACCCCCTCTCATTGTATCTGGGACAACTTACTGTAATCTCTTTCAGAGTAGAGCAGTGTGCCAGGCACCATCTAATTCTTTGCTCTCAGGTACATGGAGGCTGGGATTTACATATACCACTAGTCTTATGGACTGTTTCCTTCATCTTTGATTTTCTTCACTCTTCTTTGTACCAGATGAGGAGAGATCAATAGTGTGGCAACTTAGATGGCAGTTCACAAGCCAAGACCCCAGCTGCTACTCACCAAAGGAGGATGTAGAACATTGTATTTATAGACTATCTTATGCCACCTGACTTTAGTGTGCCCCAAGACTATGGACCTGAGCCTCCATACCCAGTGACTCATTCCATCAGGGTGATTGGTTATGACTAAGATGTTTTCTTAACTTTGTCCCCTCTATCTTCTACTACATGCACAGATATATTTTCAGCACATATAACTAAAGGTAGAGATAGCCTCTGTCAAACATATATATGGTCAGAAAGTGTAAGTTCTAATATATGTATTAGAGTGTAGTCCCAATCACCTTCCCATCCCATTCAGATTGAGTGTCTATCTAGGCATCTACTTGTAGATTATTGTTAGTGTTCACCTTTGTTGCCTTCAATCTCGTGTTTTTCCCTCTGTCTTCCACTGCCTTGATCATTTTGTGTTGGCTTCTCCCTTACTGTATATTGCCTTCCCCTTCACCCAAGTTGTTGTTGTTGTTGTTATTTGCCGTCGAGTCGGCCCCGACTCATAGCAACCCCTCCTTGGGCTTCCGAGGCAGTATCACTACGGAAGTAGGATTGCCCAACCTTCCTTCCGAGGAGTGGCTGGTGGGTTTGAACTGCCAGCCTTCTGGTTAGCAGTCAAGTGCCTTAGCCACTATGCTACCAGAGCTCCCTCACCCAAGTTAGTATGTGTCTGTTCTCCAGTTGGTGATTGTCCCTCCATTCTCCTCCTCTCCTGGTAAACTTCAAAGAATAATTCTTTCTGTGTATACACATTTTCTTAACTTTTACTGTAGTGGTCTCATACAGTAATTGTCCTTTTGTGATTGACTAATTTCACTCAGCATAATATCGTCTAGATTCATTCATGTTATGAGGTGTTTTGCAGATTCATCACTATTCTTTAATGTTGCATAGTATTCCATTGTATGTGTATGTGTACCATAGTTTGTTTATCCATCCATCCTTTGATGGGCACTTAGGTTGTTTCCATTCTCGCTGTTGTGAATAATGCCGTGATAAACATGGGTGTGGACATATATGTTCATGTCACAGCTCTTATTTCTCTAGGCTATTTACCTAGCAGTGTGATTGCTGTATCATATGGTGTTTCTGTTTCTTAAGGAAAGTGCCATACCAATTTCCACAGTGTTTGTACCATTTTACAATCCTACCAACTGTTTAAGTGTTCCAGTTCTCCTCATCCTTGTCAAAATTTGTTGTTTTCTGTCTTTTAAACTTTGCTATTAATGCCAGAGTGAGATGATATCTCATGGTTGTTTTCATTTGCATCTTCTAATAGCTAAAGATCATGAGCATTTCTTCATGTGTTTGTTAGCCACGTGAGTGTCTTTTCTCTGTCCATTTTTTAATTGGATTGTTTGTCCTTTCTTTTTTTTTTAGGCTTTGAAGTTTTGTATAAATTTTTGAGATTAGCCCCTTGTCTGATACATTCAGGCCAACTTTTTTTTCCCCTGTCTATAAGTTCTCTTTTTACTCTTTTGACAAAGTATTTTAATGCACATAAATGTTTAATTTTAGGAGGTCCCAGTTATCTAGTTTGTCTTCTGCTATTTGTGCACTTTTTAGTTGTGTTTGATAGTGTGTTTATGCCATGTATTAGGGTCCCACCTCTTTTTTTTTTAATGGTCTTTATGGATTGGGGTTTTACATTTAGGTCTTTGATCTATATTTAGTTAGTTTTTGTTACATTTTTTTCATTTTTACATCCTGTTACATTTTTCTTCAAATGGATTTCCAGTTTTGCCAGCTCCACTTATTAGATTATTTTTTCTCCATTTAATGGGTTTTAGACCTTCATGAATGATCAGCTGTACATACATGGATGGATTTAACTCTGGGTTCTCAATTCTGTTCCATTGTTCTATGTATCTGTTATTGTACCAATACCAGGCTGTGTTGACTACTATGGCTGGACAGTAATTTTAATAATGGGGAGTGTAAAGCCAAGTACTTTGTTCTTCTTTAGAACTGTTTTGCTTATCCAAGATCTCTTTCCTTGCCATATAAAGTTGGTAATTAGCTTTTCCATCTCTTTAAAGAATAATAATAAAATCTGGGTAGAGATTGCATTATATCTGTAGATTGATTTGGGTAGTATTGCCATTTTTACAGTGTTAAATCTTCATATCCATGAGCATGGTATAGTCTTCCATTTCTGTAGATCTCTTTTGGTTTCTTTATCAGTGTTTTATAGTTTTCTTTGTAAAAGTCTTTTGTGCCTCTGGTTAGATTTATTCCTAAGTACTTCATTTTTGGGTAGCTATTAAAAATGGTATTGTTTTCCTAACATCGTTTTTAGTGTTCTCTTTATTCGTGTAGAGGAAACCTCCTGATTTCTTATAGTTTTTTTTTTTTTTTTCCCCATTTCATAGGAAGGGATAAAAGCAAAAATATTTGTCCTAGAATCTGTGATGTTGTTAATGGTTTAATGTCAGCTTAGCTGACAAAAAATAATATAGTTTATCCTTCCAGTAATATTATCTAAAATATTTAGTATTCATCCAGTGAATTATATATTCATACATTCCACCAATATTTATTTAACATCTAGCATGTGCTAAATGTCTTCTTAAGAAGATTAATAAAGATTTTACAATTTTGGAAATGAAGATGGAGTAGTAATGTCCAATGCATACATAAAAATGGTGCATACATTTTTAGAGAACAACTTGAAAGCATGGAACAGTACACAGATTCTGAAACCCAGAAAATTTGCTTCTTCCTATCTATCACAGAAAAGCATTGCCATGTAAGCACAGGCACAAAGGCATGTACTACTGCATTGTTTATTATAAGAAAAAGGAACTTACATGTTCTCATTAGGAGAATGGTTAACTCATCTATGTTAAAGTACATTCAAGTGGAGTAATACTGTGCAGGAAATAAAATGATGAGGTAAATCTGTATGCAGCTATATAATAATATCTCCAAAGCATATAGCTGTGAAGAAAAAGAACAGTATTTAGGGCACATAACACTGCTGTTTAAAGAATCAAGAAAGTCTCTCTCTCTCTTTTCCTACTTCCCTCCCTCCCTCCCTCTTTTCCTGTATCTCTCTCTCTCTCCCTCCCTTTCTTTCTTTCACCGGATAGATAGATAGACAAAAACAAAGACAGAACTACAGAAAGACTGACAACAGATTTGAACAGAAAACATAAAAAGTGGTCTCGAAGGTTAACAATTTATACAATGTTTTTCCCCTGTTAGTGTTGGGGGGATGTTAGGAAATCAAGGAGTTTTCTGCTTTATCTATACTTTTGGAAGGTTTTTTTTTTTTTTTTTTTTCCAATGACAATATATTCCTAAAGCTAAAATGAAAACAAAAAGTATATTTCATCCCATACTTTATTTTATTTTTAAATTTTTTGTGTGATTTGAGTGAAAGTTTACAGAGGAAATTTGTTTTCCATTCAGCAGTTCATACATATTTTGTCTCATGGTATTGACTGCAACTTCCCACTTCCTCCCCATAGTTACCTCCACCATGTGTCCTTCCCTCTCATGCACTCCTGCCTCCTGAGCTATCTCCCTGGGCAAACACTACCTTTCTCTTTGCCCATGATCGATCACTCCAAGGAGTATATCTACCTGAGGTAAATGTTCACCCCATATGCCTGTCTATTATTTCACTAGAAGCCACAGGACTAAGTTCAGTTCCAAACCTGAAGGGTAGCTAGAGGCTGTAGCCTCAGTGGTGTCACTAGGCTCTATCAGACCAGCAAATTTGGTCTTTTTTTTTTTTTTTTTATGATTTTGAGTTTTGTTTCACATTGTTCTACCACCCTATCCAGAATCTCCTGCACGGATCCCCCTCTGAGTGGTTGATAGTGGTAGCCAGGCACCATTTAGTTCTTCTGGTCTCATGATCAAATAGGCTGAGGAACACATGGTCTACCATTCCCTCGGACTAATTGCTTTCATGTATCTTTGGTTTTCTTCATTTATCTTTGCTCTGGATGAGGAGAGACCCATCATTGCATCTAGATGGCCGCTTGCAAGCTTTTAAGTTCCAGTTGCTACTCACCAAAGAAGACTGTAGAACAATATTTTTGTGTAGTATGTTACGCCAACTGAGCTCGATGTCTCCTGGGACCATGGTCCAGAGCCCACAGGTCTAACTGCTTGCTCCCTCTGGATAGTTGGCTGTGACCAAGAAGCCACCACAACCTTGTCCTTTGTCAGCTCTACTATACACCTGGACATTCTTTCAGCACATACAAGTGCACATGTAGAAACATTTTCTGCTAACCCTATACATGGTCATCGGCACACTCACCCCTGCCTACATGTACCTGATGGTTCAACCTGCCCACACATCTTTCCACCCACAGATCAATGTTTGCCATCACTGACAAGGCAGTACTATACATACAAAAGGGTTCATCTTTGTTGTCTGTACCTCCCATGAACTTCTCTGTCTTCCTCTTCCTCAATGCCACTGTGTTGATCAGTCACATTTGGTACATTGCCCTTCCCTTCACTCAAACCAATATTTGTCTCTACCTATCCAGCAGTGTTTCCTCCACTCCCCTACCATTCCTGGTAACCAACAAAGAAAGTTCCTTCCATATATAAACCTTTCCTTGACTTTTTACAATAAAGCACTAATACAAAGTTTTCCTTCCGTGATTGACTTATTTCAGTCAGGTTAGTGTCCTCCAAGTTCATCCACATTATGTGGTGTTCTGCAGATTCTACATCATTCTTTAGTGTTGCATGTATTCCATTGTGTGTATGTACCACAGTTTGGTTATCCATTCTTTGAGCACCTAGGTTGTTTCCATCATTTTGCTATTGTAAATAGTGCTGTGATGAAAATGAGTGTGCATATATCTGCTCTTGTCCTGGCTCTCAATTCTGTAGGACATATTCCTAGTAATGGGACTCCTGGTCCTTTTAAAGAATCACCATACTAGTTTCCACAGTACTTGTATCATTTGACAGTCCCACCAGCAGTGTATGAGAGCCCCAATCTCTCCACATCCTCACAAGCATTTGTTATTTTCTGTCTTGTTGAACTATGCTATTAGTGCTGGGGACATATGGTATCTCATTTTGTTTTGATTTGCATCTCTCTAATGGCTAATGATCGTGAACATTTCTTCATGTTTTTAGCCACCTGGATATCCTTTTTGGTGAAGTCTCTATTCTTGTCTTCTGCCCATTTTTTGGTGGGGGTAGGGGGAGGAGGGAGCTCTGGTGGTGTAGTGCCTAGGGCATTTGACTGCTAACCAGAAGGCTGGTGGTTCAAACTTACTAGCCACTCCTTGGAAGGAAGGTTGGGCAATCTACTTCCGTAGTGATACCATCTAAGAAACCCAAGGAGGGGTCACTATGAGTCGGATCCAACTCGATGGCAGTGCCTTGCATTGCATTGTTGCCCATTTTTTAATTGGATTGTTTGTCTTTTTATTGTTGAAGTATTGCAGTTTTCTATACATTTTAGAGATAAGTCCTTTGTCAGATACATCAGTGCCAAATATTTTTTTTTCCCCAATCTGTAGGTTCTCTTTTCACTCAAAAAACAACAAAAAAATTAATTTTTGGAAGGTCTCATTCATCTAGTTTACCTTCTGCTGTTTGTGCATTTTGGGTTATGCTAGATAGTCTATTTATGCCATATATTAAAAGACAAAAAACCAAACTTACTGCCCTCGAGTCAATTCCAACTCATAGCAACCCCTCCTTGGATTTTCCAGGCAGTATCTCTACAGAAGTAGATTGTCCAGTCTTCCTTCCAAGGAGTGGTTGGTGGGTTTGAACCACCAGCCTTCTAGTTAGCAGTCAAATGCCTTCGGCACTATGCCACCAGAGCTCCTATGCCATATATTAGAGCCCCTAAATTTGCCCCTTTTAAGTTGCGGTGTTGGCGAAGAATACTGAAAGTACTATGGACTGCCAAAAGAACTAACAAATTTGTCCTGAAAGAAGTGCAGCCAGGATGCTCCTTGGAAGCAAGAACGGCCAGACTTTGTCTCATCTACTTTGGTCATGTTGTCTCAAAATAGAAGTCTATGTTGGAAGTCTTGATATTTTTTACCCTTCTGTTGCCTTAGGTTCCCAGAATGCTGGCACTAAGCTTATATAATTCAAACTGGAGACTGGAGCCTTTTTCTTGGGAAAACTTGCCCAATAAAAATAAATAAATAAAGTTGTACTGATATCGGGAGGTCCTTCAAGGAAAATCGAGGCCCTTGCTAATTTATTCTATAATGAATATCTTGCTCAATTCTAGAATTTTCTATCAGTTTTTCATGCCTATCACTTAAGAATGATTGGACAAGCAAAGTTAGCCAGACATGAAGACCTGAAACAAAGAAACAGAAGGAAAAATAAAAGAAGGCAAGAAAACAGAGCTATGGAAAGGAAAACAATAAAACTTACACCATCATAACTAAAATCCTCATATAAGAGAAGAAATTGCATCCATGAAATAAAAATTGGCAACTGTCTTACTTCTCTAGTGCTGCTGTAATGGAAATACCACACGTGGATGGCTTTAACAAATAGGAATTTATTCTTTTACAATTTAGGTGGCTAGACGTACAAATTTAGAGTGTTGGGTCTACTGATTGGTAAAGGCCCCTCCACCTTGAGCTTCATCTCTGCCTCTTATTCCAGGTCCACTGGAGCTAGTGGCATCTCCTAACTCATGAAGCTTCTGGCAAACCCAAGGTCAGCAGGTAGAATGGCACAAACCCAAGATCAGCAGGCAACATGGCAGGCCACTGGTTTAAGTCTAGGATCTAGCAATGAAGACTCAGCCAAATGCAGGATCCAAATGTACCAAAAAGCTAGAGACTTTTACCAAAGCTTCTCCATATATAAGGGAAGCAGGCCACACCTGAAAGCTAACTCCCCTTCAACAACTTACCTGCTCATAGGAGATTCCACCATGGGGGTGATTACAATCTCATCATGGGGAATAACTACATCCACCTGCCAAGCTACCCCAAAACACAGCCTAGCCAAGTTGACACACAACCTTAACTACCACGACAACTATTAAAAATAAATAAATAAAAGAGCTCTTAGTAATTAAAAATACAATAATAGAAATGATTATTTCCATGAAAGAGTTTGAAGTAAAGCTATGGGATTTTCCCATAAAAGAGAACAAAAATACAAAGATATTGAAAAAAAAAGAAAATATAGAAAATATTTAAAAATTGGAGGATGGATATGAGAGGGCTAACATTTAATATCTATGAATTTAGAATGAGAGAACAGAGAAATTGAGTGGAAAGAATTAGAAAAGAGAGGCAGGATTGCTATAACAGAAGCATACATGATGTTCCAGATTAGAAGAGCCCTGCAGTGCCAAGAGCAATAATGAAGGCACACATTAAGACTTTAGAACTCCCAGGGTTAAGAGAATTCTCACAGCTTCCATAGAGAAACTGAGAAACGTTTGAGTATAGGGCTCCATACCAGCATAATTGGAAAGGAGATGACAATGAGATAATTTCAAAATTAACAGCAAAACTGGTTGACAACTTAGACTTCCAGTTTGTACTTGCATATCCGGTGAGACTGCAAGTACAAACTAATAATATTTTCAGTGATGTAAGGTCTCTAAAAATTTACCTATCCAGCATTCTTTGTGAGAAAGCTATTAGAGAAATAAAATAAATTGGACAGCTTTTTTTGATATGTTTGACCCCACTGAGAGTCAGAAAGTTTGCAGCAGAATTAGAAATGCACATGTGGAAAGGTAAACCTACAAATCAAATGAGCAGTGACTACATCTTGGAAACACAAATTTTGTATTGGAAAGGAATTATAATTATAGAACACTGCATGGCACAGCTGTTAACAAATAACCATAGTTATAATTATTGGAACACTATTACTGATTTGCCTAAAAAGTATTTTATGACACTATGGGGAGGGTGAGGGGAGATGAAATTTGTGTGGGAGGAAAGAGGGTATAAGAAAGCTAAATCATCATCTTTCCTAGTAGTAAATCAATAAATAATACCAGGAATGAGAAATAAATCAAGAAATGGCAGTATAAGCATGTGATTTAGCAATATTGAAGTAGCTATCAGAAGAAGCAACTAAGAGATTTGAAAGCAGCTGCCCGTAGGAGGCTGGAATTGGGGAAGACCAAAGGTGAAGCAAGAGACAGTTGTTTGTTTGTTTGTTTTTCCAGTTATAAGTCTTGTGATATTTTTTACTTTCTAAAGCATATAAGGTTTTCACTGGCCAATTCTCTGAGAAGTGGATGTCCCCTTCCTTCTTCCTATACTGTCTTAGTCTGGAAACCCTGCTAAAACCTCTTCACCATGGGTGACTCTGCTGGTATTTGAAATACTGGTGGCATAGCCTCCAGCCTCACAGCAACACACAAGCCACCACAGTACGACAAACTGACAGACATGTGGAGTGGTTTAAAATCAGGAAGAAAGTGGATCAGGGTTATATCCTTTCACCATACTTATTCAATCTGTATGCTGAGCAAATAATCAGAGAAGCTGGACTGTATGAAGAACTTGGTGTCAGGATTGGAGGAAGACTCATTAAAAACCTGGAATACACTGATGACACAACTTTGCTTGATGGAAGTGAGGATGACTTAAAGCACTTACTGATGAAGGTTAAAGACTTCAGCCTGCAGTATGAATTACATCTTAACATAAAAAAAAATCCTCACAACTGGACCAATAAGCAGCATCACAATAAATGGAGAAAAGACTGAAGTTGTCAAAGATTTCATATTACTTGGTTCCACAATCAACACCAATGGAACCAGCAGTCAAGACATCAGATGATGTACTTCACTGGGAAAATCTGCTGCAAAGAACTTCTTTAAAGTGCTGAAGAGCAAAGATATCTCTTTGAAGACTAAGATGTGCTTATACCAGGCCATGGTATTTTCAATAGCCTCTTATGCAGGTGAGAGTTTGGGGAATGAAAAAGAAAACCAAAGAAGAATTGATGCTTTTGAGTTGTAGTGTTGCAGAAGAATGCTAAGAATACCATGCACTGCTAAAAGGACTAACAAATCTGTCCTGGAGGAAGTGCAGCCAGAATACTCCTTGGAAGCGAGAATGGCCTAACTTCGTCTCACCTACCTTGGTCATGTGGTCAGAAGGGACTATTCCCTGGAGAAGGATATCATGCTTGGTAAAATGGAGGGTCAATGAAAAAGGGGAAGGCCCTCAGTGAGATGAATTGACAAAGAAGCTGCAACGATGGGTTCAGTATAGCAAGAATTATGAGGCTGGAACAGGACCAATCAGTGTTCGATTCTGTTGTACGTAGGGTTGCAATGAGTCAGAGCTGACTCAATGGCATCTAACAACAACAACAACAAACCATATTAAAAAAAAAAAAAAACCTCAGTGCTATGAAGTCAATTCCAAACCATAGGAACCCACATTGGTTTCCAAGGCTGTAAATCTTTACAGAAGTAGATTGCCTCATCTTCCTCCTGCAGAGCATCTGGTGGGTTTTAACCACTGACCTTCTGGTTAGCAGCCAAATGTCTTACCCACTACTCCATTAAAGCTCCTTTCTAAACCATATAAAATAAAAACCAAACTCACTACCATCAAGTAAGATCCAACTCATAGCAACCCCTCCTTGGGTTTCCAAGGCCATATGGCTATGGAAGTAGATTGCCCAGTCTTCCTTCCAAGGAGTGGCTGGTGGGTTTGAACCTCCAGCCTTCTGGTTAGCAGTCAAATGCCTTAGACACTACACCACCAGAGCCCCTCTAAACCATATATAGAATATTGAAAACAAAACAAAACAAAAAATCCACCATTGTCTGACTCATAGTGACCCTATAGGACAGAGTAGACTGCCCCCTAGGCTTTCCAAGGCTGTAAATCTTCACAAAAGTAGGCTGCCCTTTCTCCTGCAAAGTGGCTGGTACTTTTGGGTTAGCAGCTGAGTGCTTTAACCACTGTACCACCCAACATAACTTTGATAATTTTTTTCAATGTTATAGAAGAAACATTAGAATTATGAGAAAAAAGAAATATATATCCTTGCACAAAGGATTTTCCGAGGTAAAAATTTCAACTTATCCCTCCCTTCAATCTTCTGATGTGCCCTGGGAAGACAGTAAAACAGCTGCTTTTAAGATCAGAAATATCAAATTTAGCTTCTTTGTTTCTAAAACCTATGAAACTTTTGGTGCACCATTTGATTTTTTTTTTTTAACAAAAATTTTTCTTTCAGTTTTTGATAAAAATCAGTGATCACAATCATAAAAATAGAAGTGCTGATCTTACTCAATGTCCTAGATATGCAAATAATTCTTTGGTAATACAATAAAAAAAGATCCAGTAATTCAATAAAATATGAATATAGAAGAGAGAGACTGTTAAGAACCTTCTATGAGCCAGACCCTGAGCCAAGCAATTTCCATGCATCATCTCATTTAACCCTTAAGCCAGCTCCATGGAGTACAGTTGTCATCCTCACTTTACAGATGAGGGCTGCCTAAGGGTAGTGAGTGTCTGATTGCACATTCCTAACTCTTCACAAAAATACCATATAGATTCCTAGGTTCTGTGGTAGTACTAACGAGGTATGATTCCTCAGCACCCACTGCCAACTTTGGAATGAAAGCAAGGCAGGCATTGTTGTTAGATGCCATAGAGTTGGCTCCAACTCATAGTGACCCTATGTGCAACAGAACAAAACATTGCCCAGTGCTGAGCCATCCTCACTGTATTTGCTATGCTTGAGCCATCGTTGCAGCCACTGTATCAATCCATGCCATTAAGGATCTTTCCCTTTTTTTGATGACCCTCAACTTTACCCAGCATGACATCCTTCTCCAGGGACTTGTTTCTTCTGACAGCATGACCAAAGTCTGGCCACTCTTGCTGCTAAGGAGCATACTAGCTACACTTCTTTTAAGACAGATTTGTTCATTCTTCTAGCAGTTCATGGTATTTTCTGTATTCTTCACCAAAGGCAGGCATTACTTTCTCCATTTCATAAATAAGGAGAACTGCAGGTTAAAGAAGTTGAATGATTTGTTAAGATCAGAGGAGTAGTAACTGACATTGCGGGAAAGTGTCCTAGACTTTCCAATCTGAGCCCAAAGGAAGTTTACTTATTAAAGAGAGAGATTTTTGAATTGTGAGCTTAAGCATTCCTCCTCCAACAGTCTCAAACAGCTCAGAAGAATAGGGTACCCAGCTCAAAATACCCTTCCATTCCTTCTAGAGCTCAGATCAGACCAGGGAGAATATGTGTGTGTGTGTGTGTGTGCATACATCTATACATATACATACACATACATACATACACATGCATATACATACACCACCACCAAGTTGCTATGGAGTCTATTCCAACTCATGGAGACCCCATGTATATCAGAATACAATTGTGTTTCACTGTATTTCATAGGGTTTTCCATGACTAGTTTTTTTTTTTATTAGATCACCAGACTTTTCTCCCAGGAACTTCTGAATAGACTTGACCTCTAACCTTTCAGTTAGTAGCCATGTGCATTAACCATTTATACCACCAAGGGAATATGTATCTATATATATAAACTCACTGCTGTCCAGTTGATTTCGACTCATAGCAACCCCTCTTTGGATTTCCGAGGCAGTATCATTATGGAAGTAGATTGTCAAACCTTCCTTCTGAGGAGTGGTTAGTGAGTTTGAACTGCCACCCTTCTGGTTAGTATCAAATGCCTTAGGCACTATGCCACCAGAGCTCCTATACATAATATATATGTGTTATATTGTTGTTGTTGTTATGTGCTGTCGAGTCGGCCCCGACTCATAGCGACCCCTCCTTGGGTTTCCGAGGCAGTATCACTACGGAAGTAGGAATGCCCAACCTTCCTTCCGAGGAGTGGCTGGTGGGTTTGAACCGCCAGCCTTCTGGTTTTCAGTCAAGTGCTTTAGCCACTATGCTACCAGAGCTCCCTTGTGTTATATATGTATATATATGTATGTGTATACACACACAACATTATATATACTACATTTAAAGTGCATGCATACAGAATGATGTTCTCTTTTCATCTAATTGAAAGTTGGAATTATTCCAATCAGCTTGGGCTTATTTTGGTCATTTATACCACCAAACATTCAAATGTCATATTTCTAGCTGGAGTGAGAGAACAGCAATCACATGTGGAATCAGCATGCTCTCCAGGTCCATTGTGTATAACTGGAGAGGAGGGAGCTTTGCAGGGGAGCTCTTAAATTCCAGAGCAAGACTATAATTATCTGTAATAGGACCCAGAGTAACTTCACTGCCATAATTCTCAGCAGGAAAACAATTATATTGCAGTCATATAACTAGACAGACATGCTGTAAATATAAAACATTCTCTGGAAATATATGCTCTGTATTTCTAAATACATGGAAACTTAAGTCAGACACTTTTTTGCTAATTGGAATTCAGGACAATGTTACTCCTTTCTCTTCTTGAAGTTTTTCCTTCCCTGCCCAACCATAGATTTTCCGTTTAAATGTGTATGGTTAAGAAAAACATATCTCATTTTGGAAACATAATAAAGGGAACAATGATGAATTTAAAATCTGGTATGTTCCTGAGAGGCAGTCTGGGATGAAACGACTCCTGGACTAGAATCTGGGAGATTGGGTTCTAGATCTAGCTCTGCTCCTAGCTTGGTGTTCGAGGCTAATAGTTTTATTCACAAGTCATAAAATAGCAGCTTACGTAAACACCATGTCTGATGAATAGATTTGTCATAATGTGCATAGTATTCATTTAAAAAATCAACATTTAAAAAAATGGTACTACTCATAAAAATCTGGATTTCCAGGATCTCATAGAGATAGGAGGATCTAGAGATAGCCTCCCCAACTCTACAGTTCCTTACTGAAACAGTCAGCTGTAGCTGGGTAGCCATGGCTCCCTTTGGCTGACATGTATGCTCGCCAGTTGCCACAAAATTCACCTGACTGTTTTGCTTATTTAGATTATCAGTTTTTTGACTCAGTTTCCTCACCTGTAACAGGGTTGAATTGAATATTGCAAGTTGAACTTCTTACGGATCTATTCATCTTTTAAAATCTGTAACAGTATTAACTGAAAAGACTGATTTTGAATTGACTATGTGACACAAAGGAGCTCTGGTAGCATAGTGGCTAAGGCACCTGACTGCTAACCAGACGGCTGGCGGTTCAAAGCCACTAGCCACTCCTCGGAAGGAAGGTTGGGCAATCCTACTTCCATAGTGATACTGCCTCTGAAACCCAAGGAGGGGTCGCTATGAGTCAGGTCTGACTCAATGGCACATAACAACAACAACAACATGTGACACAAGGTAGGCAGTGGTGGTTCAGTGGTAGAATTCTCACTTTCCACGCTGGAAATCCAGGATTGATTCCATCCAATGCAACTCATGAGCAGCTAGCACCCTTCTGTTAGTGGAGGCATGCATGTTACTATGATACTGAACAGGATTCAGGGGAGCTTCCAGACTCAGATGGACTAGGAGTCCATGTGCAATCTGCTTCCAAAATCAGCCTATGAAAATCCTATGAATCACAGTGGTCCAATCTCAATTGACTATAGGGATGGCTCAGTACTAGGTAGCATTTTGTTCCATGATGCATGAGCTCACCATGAGTCAGGGGCCAACTCTAAGGCAGCTAAGAATAATAATAACAAGTGATATAAGCACCAAAAAGAGCTTAGATTATGTATTTTTCCTCCTTTCCATTTGTGTTCCTGTGTTGCTGATGTTTTGTTTTTACCCCTTGGAAAAAAATAATCATAAATCAGAGATGCCTGTGAAAACTGCAGTTTCTTTCTGCATGAGAATTTACACCAGGTTAAATGGCCAGTTATTTATACATAAAGCTGTTTAAGCACTCAGCAATCTCTGGGTTTAATGGGGTTAAATCAGAACTCTGACATCATTTTAACACAGTTTTATTTTGCTGTGACCTTCATGTCTGCTACATAATTCTAAAATCATAACTATTGCAAAGGAATAATTTTCTCCTGTATTCTGCTCTATAAAGATCATGCTGCAAAGAGCTCCACAGGTATAAAAGTGAAAAAATTTCAGAACAAAATGTATCAGGTTCTATCCCACCTAGGGAGGACGTAGTGCCCTTGGACCCACCTTGGCCCCACTGCCAGCTCCATGCAGAGAAAATGATCAGTGAAAAATGGAATTAGACTCTATTGAATAAACTTTACGGTTTGAGGGCTCTGAGGCTCCCCTTCCTACCCTGGCACCAATTGTCTTCAGGACACGTAGGGGTTCAGGAACCATCAACACTATGTGGATAATTTGGCTGAATTATAAAAATGGAATCCTCAGTGCCCAGGCTTTCTATTTTGACCTGGTTGACCAAAAAAGAACCTGGCCTTCCGTGGCAGGGTTTGGATGAAATACATGATCCTCTAATTAACTAAAATAATTTATCTATCAACTCTTTGGGCTTTGTTATGTAGACAATAATGTTATCTAAAGTAAGAATTGTTTTCTTTCTTCCTTTTCAGTCTTCATACCTCTGTATACCTTCTATGATTTTTTTTAATCACCTTAACACACAGGCTAGGATCTCCAGTGCCATACTGAATAAAAGTGGTAATGGTGAAGAATTGATCTTAACATTTTAACATTTTACAGTTACCTATAGTCTTTGACACAGTGGCTATGACAGTAGGCTCAAGTTTGGCAATGATTCTGAGGATGGCATAAGATCAGGTAGTGTTTCATTCTATTGGCCATTGAGTCAAAACAAACTGGACAGCATCTAAAGACAATATAATCTTTTTTGTGTATTATGTTGTCATTTGTTTGTTTTTGATAATTGTTATCAAGCTAATGAAGTTCTCCTTTATTCCCTTTTGGTAAGAGTTTTTATCATGAGTGATAATAAATTTTTTTCTAATTTTTCCCATCTTTATTAAGATGGGTCACATGATTTTTCTCTTTTAATTGCTTAGTGTAATCAACTGCATAAATCAAAGTTTTAATTTTAAGTTAATCTTGAATTCCTGGGATATCCCAGATTAGTCATGGTTTTCCAATTAAATTAGATGTTTAATTCATTTATTTGTAGCTTTTATTCCTAAAATACATATTGTTGTTTTTAGGTTTTGTGGAGTCAGCTCTGACTCATAGCAACTGTATGTACAACAGAATGAAACACTGTCCAATCATGTTCCATCCTTACAATCCTTGCTATACTCGAGCCCATTGTTGCAGCCACTGTGTCATTCCATCTTGATGAGGGTCTTCCCCTCTTTTGGTGACCCTTTACTTTACCAAGCATGATATCCTTCTCCAGGGAATGGTCCCTTATGACAACATGACTAAGGCAGTTGAGAAAAAGTCTGGCCATCCTTGCTGCCAAGGAGCATTCTGGTTCCACTGTTTTCAGGACAGATTTGTTTGTTCTTCTGGAAGTCCATGATACTTTCAGTATTCTTCACCAACACCACAATTCAAAGGCATTGACTCTTCTTCAGTCTTCCTTAGTCATTGTACAACTTCTCACATGCATATGAGGCGATTGAAAATACCATGGCTTGGGTTAGGTGCACCTTACTTTTCAAGGTGATATCTTTGCTTCTTAATACTTTAGAAAGGTCTTTTGCAATAGATTTGCCTGGTGCAATATGACATCTGATTTCTTGACTGCTGCTTTCTTTTTTTTTTTTTAATTGTGATTTGGGTGAAGATTTACAGAGCAAATTCACTTTCCATACAGCAGTTCACATATACTTTGTCTCATGTCATTGACCATAGTTTAC
>NW_006921747.1:3056040-3128557 GCF_000298275.1 Orycteropus afer afer | reverse complement strand
GCCCAGAAGGTAGGTGGGAGTGGGGATGGCCACACCTCCGTTCACCAAGTGGGTGTAGGGCGTAGTAACAAGAAGAATGTCATACCTTTTCAGTCTTGAAGGCCCTGAGTGTCCTTGGGATTGCTAGAAAGCAGAACGTGTTCTTAAGCCCCAGAAATCTGTGAGAGTGCTGTCTCTTTAAATATCCAAAATAGTCAAGCCACTTTTTAAACCTTCAAAATGGTGTCGTCCTCCAGACTGGCAAAATTCCACAGCTCCGCCCGCCTTTCTCTTCACCTTCTCCGTTTGTTCCCCAGCCATCGTGCACAGTCCTCCATGCATTCCCTGGCTAGCAGGGTGATTTTTAGGTTAATTCTTAGGTCCCATCACCACTCGGGAATCTCCAAGCTGTCTGTGCCATCAGGATGGCTCAGGATTGCTGCCAGACCGCAGCTCCGTATGTCTCCTTTTTTGGTATTTTCATGCAAACTCTTCTGCTAGTTGGTATTTAGTCCACTTCTATATCCTTCCCTTCAAGGCTCAGGGGTCCAAGATTATCTTCTCTGTCTGTTTTAATTGATTTCCCTTTTCTTTGTTGAAGAGGGTCTGTGCAGTCTTTCTGCCTAGTCCGCCATATTGCCGGAACTCTTGACTGCTGCCTTCATGTTGTTGATTATGGATCCAAGTAAAATTAAATCTTTGACAACCTCAATCTTTTCTCTGTTTATCATGATGTTGCTTATTGGTCCAGTTGTAAGGAGTTTTGTTTTCTTTATGTCGAGATGTAATCCATACTGAATACTATATATTTTGATCGTCAGTAAATGCTTCAGGTTTTTTTCCACTTTCAGCAAGAAAGGTTGTGTCATCTACATACCACAGGTTGTTAATGAGTCTTCCTCCAATCCTGATGCTGCACTCTTCTTCATATATTCCAGCTTCTCAGATTATTTGCTTTGCATGTAGATTGAATAAGTATGGTGAAGGGATACAACCCTGACATACCCTTCCTGATTTTAAAACACACAGTATCCCCTTGTTCTGTTTCAACAATGGCCTCTTGTTCTATGTGCAGGTTCCTTGCAAGTACAATTAAGTGTTCTGGGATTCCCATTCTTCACAATGTTGACCATAATTTGTTGTCATCCACAGAGTAGAATTCCTTGGCATAGTCAATAGAACACAGGTAAAGATCTTTCTGGTATTCTTCACTTGAAGCCAAGATCCATCTGACATCAACAGTGATATCCCTCATTCCATGTTATCTTCTGAATCCAGCTTGAATTTCTGGAAGAAATGTATTGCTGCAACCATTTTTGAAATATCTTCAGCAAAATTTTACTTGTGTGTGATATTAATGATATTGTTCAATAATTTCCACATTCTGTTGGATCACCTTTCTTTGGAATGGGTACAAATATGGATCTCTTCCAGCATGCTGGCCAGGAAGTTGTCTTCCAGATTTCCTTGCATAGACGAGTAAGTACCTCCAGAGCTGCATCCATTTGTTGAAACATTTCAATGGGTATTCTGTCAATTCCTGAAGCCTTGTTTTTTGCCAGTTCTTTCAGCACTGTTTGGGATTCTTCATTACCATTTGTTCTTGATCATATGCTACTACCTGAAATGGTTGAACACCAACTAATTCTTTTTGGTACAGTGACTCTTTGTATTCCCTCTGTCTTCTTTGATGATTGCTGTATTGTTCATTATTTTGCCCATGTTGTTGTTGTTGTTATGTGACGTCGAGTCAGACCCAACTCAAAGCGACCCATAGAATCCTTCAATATTGCATTTCAAGGCTTGATTATTTTTCTTCAGTTCTTTCACTTGAGAAATGCCAAGCGTGTTCTTCCCTTTTGGTTTTCTTATTCCAGGTCTTTGTACATTTTATTAAATACTGTACTATGCCTTCTTGAGCTGCCCTTTGTAATATTCTGTTCAGTTCTTTTACTTCATCCTTTCTTCCGTTCACATTAGGTAGTTTACATTCAAGAGAGCGCTTACAGAGACAAGGGCTATTGACATATTTTCTCTTTGCTTGTTTTACGTATGTGTTTATTTGTATATGGCAGTCATTTGTCTCTTCTTCCTTTTCCTCATTGCTGTTGTACATACTCTTTTTATGTAGGTTCACTTTACAGTTCAGTGTTCAGGTAATACAGTATTCATTGTGACTGACTGAAATTAAGGAGTAATTAATATAGGCAGACATTGATGCAAAAGCTGTTGGATGTTGTGTTTCCTCATTTTTGAAAAAAAAAATGAGAATGCCTTCACTTGTACAAAGGATAGCTGCCTCAAAGGGGTAACATATTTGTTGCATTATACAGAAGTTGAAATGTATGTAGAAAGATAATATGTTGTTGTTGTTGTTGCTATGTGTCGTCGAGTCAGACCCAACTCATAGTGACCCCTCCTTGGGTTTCTGAGGCAGAATCACTACGGAAGTAGATTGCCCCATCTTCCTTTCGAGGAGTGGCAGGTGGATTTGAACCTCCAACCTTCTGGTTAGCAGTCAAGTGCCTTAGGCACTAAGCTACCAGAGCTCCTAGACAGATAATATAGAAGGTAAATATTCAAAGGGGTGGACTGTGCCACATATCAAATTATTGCCTCTCAGCTCTAAATCAACTCATTGTTGCATGCTTGGGATGTTATTGTTGTTATGTGCCGTTGAGTCAGACCCGACTTATAGTGATCCCTCCTTCGGTTTCCGAGGCGCTATCACTACGGAAGTAGATTGCGCAACCTTCCTTCCAAGGACTGGCTGCTGGGTTTGAACCACCAGCCTTCTGGTTAGCAGTCAAGTACCTTAGGCACTACACTACCAGAGCTCCATCATGCTTCCGTCACTGCAGTTGAATCTTGTTAATGTTTCTCCTTTGCCACTTAGCATGATTTTAAACTTCACCAATCGAGGGAATTGGAGAGACATTGTGGGAGAAAGAGGCTTCTTCTTCTTCTTTTTTTTTTTTTTCCTGGTGTTCTTTCTTTGCTTTTTCTCCTGAGATACTGAGCTGATGTGCACGGAAACTTGATGGAGCTTAACCCCTGCAAGTTTCAGGGGAACTTGGTAATATTCACAGAAAATCACCTAGCTTCCCAGTGAGTTTAACAGCTCCCTCTGCTGGCAGTATCTAGACAAATTTCCTTTACACTCCAGAATGCAGTTTCCTGCTTTTCAGTGTCAATTTGCAGCACCTCAAAGATAAACTTCTCTGCCATCCAGTGGTTTATGGGCGCACCCTCTCCAATGAAGTCTGAATGGCAACATCGGGTGGACCCTTTTCAAATATGTTCTTCTCTTGGGTACTGCAAAAGGGGCATGGAAGTGGCATCCTCTGACCTCCTCTAACTTCACAAAAGGGAGAGATAATCACCATTAACAGCCCAAGGCTTACTCCTGTGAGGCCAGACAAACAGACATGCTCCAACCTTTTTTTTTTAACTAACTCTAACACCAGTCATCCATCCTATGAATCTCGCTACTTCTCTGCTGGATTCAATAATTCATTGCAATGGCCACAAAGAACTCAGAGACAATACTTACGCTTATGACATTTATTAGGGAAGTAACAGGGTTCAATTTAGGTTAAGGAACATGCTCAGGATTCAATTCTTTAATCAGGACAGTCTCCTCTCTGCTACACCCTCAGGCATGCCTCCCTGGCCCTTGCCCTCTTGGCCTAGCCTCTGGCCTTCTCAGACAAGTGTTACAAAGCTCTTTTAGCTCTGCGATAAGTACACCTACTGTGCACCCTACTTTGCCAGCAAGTGGAATTACAAAGACTATGGCTAGAAAAGCCATACTCAATAAATCACTGCACCACAGGAACTTGCTTCAACTCTAGTGAGGAGTATTCTATATCTATGATTATTATATTCTTCTGAGTTCTTTTTACCCATTTGTAACCAGTGCCTGGTTATTTTAATCCATTAAAGTTAATAATTCTTTATACTAAGCTTTCTTCAATTGCAACCTCACTGATAACCAAGTATAGAATCTGCTGCCTCCAGAACCTGAGGAGGCATACACAGTAGGCATGATATTTCTTCCTCAGTAGTGGAATATGCAATCTGAAATAATTTGTCCTTTACTTTTAAGGGGATATCCTAGAATTTTCCCATACCACTGAGTCCCTAAAAACTTCATGATGTTGTTGGAGCCTGTATCTTTGTATCTTCTACCTTCTGCTTGGTATGAGTCTTACCAAGTTCTCCTATATGCTTACCATTTCTTGCTTCTGTAGTACAAATAACACATTGTCCATCCAAAACAGTAGATTGATGTAATATTCTGCAGAATGCCCAAATGGTTCAGGCCAAGGAACCTATTACAACACTGTGAAGAAGTGTTAACATAGTCCTAAGACCATAAATATATACTTACCCACCTTTGCCAAATGTGAACTTCTGCTGATCTTTCTTCCTGATAGGATAGGAAAAATGCATTCACCAGACAACTAGTTGCATAACATGTACCTGACACTATCTTAAACTGGTCTATCTAAGGTACCACTTTTGGCATAGCAGTTACAATTGGGGCTATACTTGATTGAGTTTGTGGTCATCCATTGTCATTGTCTAGGATCCATATGATTTTTGTAGGGATACACTTAAATTTGTGAGTTTAAATGAAGAACTAATGAGGTGTACTATTTCTCCAACCATTATGTCTTAAAATTTTCTATACCCATCCTCATGGTATAAAATAATTGATTATTTACTATCTTGGCCAGTTGCAGAAGTTTTACTTAGCTTTATTCCCTGTGATAGTTCATACCTCATAGGACAAGGAACCCATCGAAAGTTCTCACAGCTATGTATGCCTGTACCAATAATGCAGTCAGGGACTAGGAGAATGTCTACTGTTTGGATCTATGGACCCAGTGGATCTATTGGGAGCCAGACCTGGGCTAATGCTCCATTTATTTTCTGGACCTCCCTACATACTTCCACTCTACAAAGGGGGTATGATTATACTTTAGATCTCTAAGTATCAATGCCAACTCAAATTCTACATCCAAAAGTTCTTGAAATGTCTAGTATTCTACTTTTCTACCTTTACCGAAGTAAATGTCCTAGCTTGCTGTATGTTGCAGTGTCTTTTCTCTTTGTGGCCTGGCTCTATCTGATATTGGGTTCCTGAATGAAAATTGACTTGTACTTGGAAACGAGGCAAGTGATCATGAAATTGTTATTGAGGTGTTTGGCCTAAGTCTATTGATAATTTGTCTTTGATATTTTTTGATTGTGTAGTATAAGCTAGGGTTTGGAAAATATTTTCTGTGAAGGAAGTAAATATTTTAGGCTTTACAGGCCATAAGTTCTCATTTTACTTTTGTGCTAAAATGAGAGTCCTCGACTTTCATTTTAACACAAAACCAGCTGTAGAAAATATGTAGATTAATGAGCATTGTTTGTTTTTCAATAAAACTTTATAGATATCAAAATGTGTATCACTTTCATGTGTTATAAATTATTCTTCTATTTATTTTTTGTGGGCATTTTAAAATGTAAAAACCATTCTTAGCTCCATGAGATGTATAAAACCAAGGGGCAGCCCCATTTAGGTTGAGAGTCAGTTTGCTGACCCTTGTTTTAAGCAGTATCCTTGTTAGCTACCCATCTATCTTGTTCCTAAGATATCTTGTTCCTTTAATCATTCCCATAGCTCTCTACAAGATAGCACTCCCCCCCAGCTAACACTGTGCCTATAATATCAGTAAGATAATTGTGTCTCTTTTAATAATTGAGCATCAGTACTTGTATTTACTACCAAAACTCACTACCATCGAGTCAAGTCCAACTCATAGTGACCCCTCCTTGGGTTTCCGAGATGCTATCACTACAGTAGTAGATTGCTCAACCATCCTTCTGAGGAGTGGCTGGTGGGTTTGAACCACCAGCCTTCTGCTAACCAGAGGGGGAGTGCTGTCTTGTAGAGAGCTATGGAAATGATTAAAGGAATATATCATTCTTAATCTAATATTTCCATTACTTTTGGGAATTCAGTTCTGTAATAGCATCCTCTATTAAAAACTCCAAAAAAAAAAAAAAAACCTCACTGCCCTTGAGTTAGTTCTAACTCATAGCAACCCCCACTAGGTTTCCAAGGCTGTAAATATTTACAGAAGTAGATTGCCCCATCTTCCTTTCAAGGAGCAGCTGGTGGGTTTGAACCACTGACCTTCTGGTTAGCAGCCAAAACCTTATCCACTATACCACCAGAGCTCCTGCATCCTCTATTAGCCACAGTTAATAAAGGACAATCACTACTGAGATTTTCAATGATTTTGGTGCTCCACTCACCACTGCAGTGGTTTGCATTGAAAAACATTATATGCTCCATGCCCTGTACGTCCTCTCACCTACAAATACACCCTAGCATCGTCATTCTTTTGAGCTTTTTGATGTCTGCTTTAACCATCTGCTGCAACAGTTTTGGCATTTCTACTACTTTTAGTGTGTACTGTTATTTTGTCCAGGCTTCTAGGAGAGACAGACCCTAACAGCATTATCATCATCTCTTTGGGTCTTTGCCAACATATTAAATCTACTATCATGATAAAGGTCTTTCATAACAATAAACTCTCCTTTAAACTTTATATTCCATCCACTGCCCCCCACCCAGCCACATACACACACACATATACTTCAACAGTCCTAGGATCCATTTTCATGTAAGTTCAATGCTTACATGACTCATGCTTCTAAACGCTAGTCAATGTGTGTCCTTGAGGATGAAACCAGAACTGTTGGCCAGTGTGTTGGTTTTGATCCCTAATTCATGCCTATTCTTCCTTGTTCCTCAATTTGTGGCAGCAGTCTATTGACAGGAAAAGAAGTAAAGATCAAAATGGATGTCAGAAGAGACTGAAACTTGCTCTCAAATGGAGAGTAGCTAAAGCAAATGGAACAAGTGACAAGATAAAAGAGTTGAACAGAACATTTTAAAGAGCAGCTCAAGAAGACAAAGTCAATTATTGTAATGAAATGTGCAAAGACCTGGAGTTAGAAAACCAAAAGGGAAGAACGCTCTCAGTATTTATCAAGCTGAAGGAACTGAAGAAAAATTCAAGCCTCCAGTTGCAATACTGAAAGATTCTGTGGCCAAAATGTTGGATGATGTAGGAAGCATCAAAAGAAGATGGATGGAATACACAGAGTCACTGTACAAAAAAGAATTGCTCGGCATTCAGTTATTTCAGGAGGTGGCATCTGATCAAGAACCAATGTTATTGAAGGAAGACGTCAAAGCCGCAGTGAAGGAATTGGTGAAAAACAAGCCTCCAGGAATTGATGGAATACCCACTGAAATGTTTCACCAAACAGATGCCATGCTGGGGTAACTTACTCACCTATGCCAAGAAATTTGGAAGACGGCTACCTGGCCAAATGATTGGAAGAAATCCATATTTGTACACATTCCAAACAAAGGTGATCCCACAGAAAGTGGAAGTTATCAACCAATATCATTACTATCATACACAAGTAAAATTTTGTGAAGATAATTATAAAATGGTTGCAGCAGTATATTGACAGGGAACTTCCAGAAATGCAAACTGGATTTAGAAGAGGATGTGAAATGAGGGATATCATTGCTGATGTCAGATGGATCTTGGCTGAAAGCAAATATTACCAGAAAGAGGTTTACTTGTGTTTTATTGACTGTGCAAAAGCATTTGATTATGTGGATCATAAAAAATTATGGATACCATTGAGAAGAATGGACGTTCTAGAACATTTAATTGTGCTCATAAGGAACCTGTACATAGACCAGGAGACTGTCATTAGAGCAGAATGGGGGATATTACGTGGTTTAAAATCAGGAAGGGAGTGTATCAGGATTGTATCCCTTCAGCACACTTATTCAATCTGTATGCTGAGCAAATAATCCAAGAAGCTGGATTATATGAAGAATGGAGCATCAGGATTGGAGGAAGACTCATTAACAACCTGCAATATGCAGATGACACAACCTTGCTTGCTGAAAGTGAGGATGACTTGAAGGACTTACTGATAAAGATTAAATACTATATAGTCTGCAGTATGGATTAAACTTCAGCATAAGAAAATGAAAATTTTCACAACTGGGCCAATAAGCAGCAAGCATCATGATAAATGGAGAGAAAAATGAAGTTCTCAAAGATTTCATATTACTTGGATCCACAATCAACACCCATGGGAAGCAGCAGTCAGGAAACCAGACAGCGTATTGCACTGGGTATATCTGCTGCAAAAGACCTCTTTAAAGTGCTGAAGAGCAAAGATGTCACTTTGAAGATTAAGGTGCACCTAACCCAAGCCATTGTATTATCAATTACCTAATATTCATGTGAAAGTTGAACAATGAATAAGGAAGACCGAAGAAGAATTGATGCTTTTGAGTTATGGTGTTGGTGAAGAATATCATGGAAAATACCATGGACTGCTATAAGAACTAACAAATTTGTCCTGGAAGAAGTGCAGCTGGAATGCTCCTTAGAAGTGAGAATAATCAGACTTCATTTCACTTACTTTGTCCATGAAGGGACCATTCCCGGGGGAAAGATATCATGCTCAGTAAAGTGGAGGGTCAGAGAAAAAGGAGTTGGATTGACACAGTGGCTGCAACGATGGGCTCAAGTATAGTACAGATTGTGAAGATGGCACATGACCGAGCAGTATTTCCTTCTGCTGTACATAAAGTAGCTATGAGTCATAGCTGACTTGATTGCACGTAATAGCAGCAACAACAACAACCCTGTTATATGTTAAGTCTTTAGGTGTTCCAGATCATAATGCCTTATTTACTTTCTTCAGGTTTCAGTTTTCCTATCCATAAATTAAGGTATATCCTCCATGGTTTTTATTTGCAAACAAGAGAAACCTCACTAACTGTTTTTATTAGAAAAGGAATGTATTAAAGGATATGGGGTAGCTCACAGAATCTCTAAGGGGAGGTACAGGCCACATACTTGATGAAAATGCCAAAATTTGACTGTCTCTCCTAGTAGACTCCCTTTGCCACCAATTCTGGACACAGGCATTAAATTTGTTGTCACATTGTATGATGCTACCCAGGGACCCCAGTCTCTGCTGCCATTAGAGCTTGTCTATTTTTTCCTCATGTTTACAAGGAATAGGACTCCACACAATGCCTGCTTCAACTCTTTGCTCCCTTTTGAATAGATATCCCAAGATAATACATCTTATAGGAAAATCCTGGATAAAATGTCTATATCCTAGTTGCCAGGATGCCCAGATAAAATGACTCTGGCTTCTATGTGGGAAGACAAGACTCATAATATGGGAAAGCTCAGAAACATTAGAAGATTATTTCCATGACACTGAATGGCTTACACATATGACAAAATTCTACTACAGCAAGAGAGCTATAAATGGTTGTTGTTGTTGTTATGTGCCGTCGAGTCGGACCCGACTCATAGAGACCCCTCTTTGGGTTGCCAAGACAGTATCACTATGGAAGTAGATTGCCCAACCTTCCTTCCGAGGAGTGGCTGGTGGATTTGAACCACCAGCCTTCTGGTTAGCAGTCAAGTGCCTTAGGCGCTATGCTACAAGTAGTAGAAACTTTACAGCATAAGTAATCAACAGCTTTAAGCAATTACCCATCTCTAATAGTATTTGTTTCTAATAAGAGCATTTAGTTGCATTTATAAGACACAGAAACTGAAATCAATTGAAACAACATTGGTAGAACTCTTTGTGATGATTTTGTAAATTGTCTGATTCCTTTTCATACTGAAATGTATGTGTACACACAGATACACACCCACACTCACACATTGTGTACACAAACTTATGTAACTAATATCATTTCTCTGATTTTCAAGCTAAAAAAATAAACTTTTCTATTCCTAATATGGAGTTACCATAATACATATGCAAATATATATATATATATATTTGTTGTTGTTGTTATGTGCCATCAAGTCAGACATGACTCATAGCTACTCCTCCTTGGGTCTCCAAAGCAGTATCACTTTGGAAGTAGATTGCCCCATATTTCTTCCAAGGAGTGGCTGGTGGGTTTGAACTGCCAGCCTTCTGGTTAGCAGTCAAGTGCCTTAGGCACTATGCTACCAGAGCTCCCTATACACACACACACACACACACATATACATAGGAGCTCTGGTAGTGTAGTGGCTAAGGCACTTGACTGCTAACCAGAAGGCTGGTTGTTCAAACCCACCAGCCACTCCTCAGAAGGAAAGTTGGGCAATCTACTTCCGTAGCGATACTGCCTCGGAAACCCAAGGAGGGGTCGTTATGAGTCGGGACCGACTCGATGGCACATAACAAAAACATCATATATACAAACACACATTTTTAGAAAGTGAAATCAATTATAGTCAAAATTACTTTCCTAGACATATACCCAAAATCTTCTTTGATACCAATCACTCAAAGGGTTTATTCAGGGAATTTAAGTTGTAGATTGTTTTCTCACACATCAAGGTCACCTGAATTTCAGGTAACTAATTCTGACCAGTTATCTCTTGTCTCCCCACCAAAACACCTAAGGGTTGTAATTGATTCCTGTAAAAAACAAACATTCACTAAAAGCAAAATTCTCAGTCGTAGTGGAGGCATGCCCACCAGTTGTGAATTATTATTTTAGCATATCCTAGATTTTTCATCCTTTAGAGATATAGCAGAGTTGAACTGGTTTGGACTATGCCTACAGGACAGACAGTTAGTTCCTTACACAATATCCATCATCTTTTTCGTCCTCAATTTGTTTTTGGCAGCAGAATGCCCAGTCACCTTTGTAGCTAAAGGTAGATGAAGCAAGTAAATGTTGTTGAGTGAGGCTTCTGAGAACAACAACAACAAAAAATACCCAAACTCACTGCTGTTGAGTCGCATCTGACTCACAGAGACCCCCTCCTTGGGTTTCTGAGGTGGTATCACTGTGGAAGTAGACTGCCCAATCTTCTTTGCAAGGAGTGGCTGGTGGGTTTGAACTGCCAGCCTTCTGGTTAACAGTCAAATGCCTTAGGCACTGTGCCACCAGAGGTCCTGGACTTCTGAGAAGACAACTTAAAAAGTCCTGATTCACCTGTAAGGTTTACTCTTTTCATGCCTTGCTCCTCTCCTTTTTCCTCCATGGCATATGAATGTGATGGCTGGGATTCTAGCATGCATCTGTGATCTTGAGGATGAATCCAGTGCTCTGGGATAGCTGAACAGAAAGACAGAAGGAGCCTGAACCCATGATGACTTCATAGAACTGTCATACCAGCACTGTGCTGCTTACCTTCAGGCTATTTTTATTTTTTCTTTCTTTATTTTTTAATGAGAGTAAGCTGCTATCTTTTTTTTTTTTTAATAACTTTGTATTGTGGCTTTGAGTGGAACTTTAATTGGTTTTCCATTTGTGATAATTATGGTTGTGTGTCAACTTGGCTGGGCTGTGGTTTCGAGTGGCTTGGCAGCTGGACGTAGTTATTACCCATGATGAGATTGTAATCACCTCCTTGATGGAATTGGCTGAGAAATGTTAATCAGTGGAAAGGAAGCCTGCTTCCAGGATATATAGACAAGCATTGAGAAAGGTCTCTAGCTTTTTGGCACATTTGGATCCTGCATTTGGTTAAGTCTTCATCTCCACTTCCTAGACTTGAACCAGTGACCTGCCATATTTTCTGCCGATCTTGGGATTGTTCCTGTACTTGAACCAGTGGTCTGCCATGTTGCCTACCAATCTTGGGATTGTGTCGTTTTACCTGTCAATCTTGGGTTCAGCATCCACAGCAGCCAGGAGCTGTGTGGGTCAGAAGAAGGCTCTAGCTTGCTCCAGTTGGCCTGGAACGAGAGGCAGAGCTGGCCCCCAAGGTTAAAAGACCTTCACCCAGCCCCTAGAGACAGCACTCTGAATTCATACTTCTATCCTCCTAAAAAGTAAGAGAGAATAAACTCCTGTTTGTTAAAGCCATCTTTTGTGGTATTTCTGTAATAGTAGTGTTAGAGAACCAAGACACCATTCAACAATTCATACATATTTTGTTTTGTGATACTGATTGCAATTCTCACAATGTAACAGCACTCTTCCTGTTTTGAGTTACTGTCTTTATTACTATCAGCCATACATATTTCCTAAATGTTGTGTGTTGAATTATGACCTCCCAAAATATATGTTGAAGTTCTTACCATAGTACCTGTGAATATAACCTTATTTGGAAATAGAGTATTTGCAGTTGTAATCAAATTAAGATAAGGTCATATAGGATTGGGCTTGATCATAGTCAATATGAATGGTGTCCTTATAAGAAGAGAAAGACATGGAAATAGATACACAGGAATAATGCTGTGTAATGACAGAGGCAGAGATTAGAGTGATGCATCAACAAGCCAAAGAATGTCAAGAATTACCAGCAACACCAGAAGGTAAAAGAAAGGCACGGAACAGACTTTCTCCCCTAGAGCCTTCAGAAAGATCATCATCTTGCCAACATCTTTATTTCAGACTACTAGCCTCCAGATCTGTGAGAGAACTCAATCTGTATTTATTCAATCTGTATGTTGAGCAAATAATCCAAGAAACTGAGCTCTATGAAGAAGAATACAGCTAGAACTAGAGGAAGACTCATTGACAACCTGAGATATGCAGATGACACAACCATGCTTGCTGAAAGTGAAAAAGATTTGAAACACTTATTGATGAAGATCAAAGACTGTAGTCTTCATATGGATTACACTTCAGCATAAAGAAAACTAAAACCCTCACTAGTCAACAATAAGCAAGATCAAAATGGAGGAAAGATTGAAGTTGTCAAAGATTTCATTATTCTTGGATCCACAATCAACACTCAGGGAAACAGCAGTCAAGAGATCAAAAGATGTGTTGCACTGGGCAAATTTGCTACAAAAGACCTCTTTAAAGTGTTGAAAAGCAAAGATGTCACTTTGAAGACTAAGGTGTGCCTGACCCAAGCCATGGCATTTTCTATAGCCTTATATGCATGTGAAAGCTGGACAAAGAATAAGGAAGACTAAAGAAGAATTCATGCAGTTGAATTATGGTGTTCATGAATAATATTTAAAATATCACAGACTGCCGGAAGAATGAACAAATCTGTCCTGGAAGAAGTACAGCTGGAATTCTCCTTAGAAGCAAGAATGGCCAGATTTCGTTTCCCCCATTCTGGTCATGTTATCAGAAGGGACCAGTCCCTGGAGAAGGATATCATGGTTGGTAAAGTAGCAGGAAAGGAAAAAGGGGGAAGACCCTTAACAAGATGGACTGACACAGTGGCTACAAGGATGGGCTCAACCAAAGCAATGATTGTGAGGTTGGTGCAGGATGGGGCAATGTTAAGTAATGTTATACATAGACTCTTCCTCTTTTTCACTGGCCTACTTTACCAAGCATGTTATCCTTTTCCAGGTTTTCATCCCTCCTGACAACATGACCAAAATATAAGAGGAGAAGTCTCACCATCCCTGCTTCTAAGGAGTATTCTGACTGTATCTCATCCAAGACAGATATGTTCATTCTTCTGGCAGTCTATGGTATATTCAGTATTCTTTGCCAACACCATAATTCAAATCCATCAGTTTTTCTGCTGTCTTCTTTATTTATTGTCTGGCTTTCACATACATATCAGGCTATTGAAAAGACAATGGCTTGGGTCAGGAACACCTTAGTTTTCAAACCAATACATCATTTGATATCTTGACAGCTGCTTCCTTGGGTGTTGATTGTGGATCCATGTCCATCAATTGTAGAGTAATAAATTTGAATATGTCCTTTTATTCTCTTCTGAACAGAATTTTATTTTCCTTCTTAACTTCCATTTAATGAAAGAACAAATTTGGGTTTATTGTTATTATTATTAAGGAACCCTGGACACAATGGTTAAGTGTTTGGCTGCTAACCAAAAAGTTGGTGGTTCAAACCTACTCAGCTACTCCTCAGGAGAAAGAGCTACTGGTCTTCTCCTGTAAAGATTGCAGCCAAGAAAATCCTATGGAGCATTCTACTCTGTCACAGGGGGTCACTATGAGTCAAAATCAACTTGATGGCGCTTGGCAGCAACAACCACATATTAGTAGTAGTAGCAGCAGCAGTAGTAGTGGTAGCAGTAGTATCAATCAAAACCAAACTCACTGCCATCAAATTGATTCCAACTCATAGCAACCCCCACAGTGTTTACAAGGTTGTAAATCTTTACAGAAGCAAACTAAAGGGAATAATAATAACCATAATAATAACTTGCTTTAGTACTTTCAAAATATGTTTACTGTGGCAGCTATGGAGGCATGTCACTCAGATATCCCTTCAGGAGAGAACCTGCTGCAAGGAGTACTCTTGGTTTCCAGCTGCCACACTTTTGGGATCTGCAACAGCTCTCTTATGAATACTTTCTCAGCCAATATAACTTAGATCAGCTGGTGACAGACCATTCCTGCCCAACAGGGGACTTCTCTAATAGGTAATCTAATAGTGCACCCCTCAGCCTCGTGAGACTTTCTCAGAGCTACATGCAGGATAAGAATTTTTCTACCCATGTCTCCTTTCTTCTCTATCTTCTTTAACAGATACCAGACCTAGTCAGTCTCTTTGTAACTGTTCCTGCTCCCTTTTCCCTGTGTCCTTCTTAGGCTTTTTCCTCAATAAATCTCTTGCATTTCTCGTTCTGTCATACACCTGCTTCCTGAAGAGCCTAAACAGACACAGTCACAGACATTATTTCACCAAATCCTTGAAAAAGCTCTGTGAGATGCACTGAGCAGATAATTTGCTATGCTCATTTTACAGGTCTAAGGTAAAATGACTACTAACCTATCGTTACTATTACAGACTGCAGCTAGAATCTAAATCTTCTCACAATCTTATGTATTCTTTTCCTACGTTTTCCAAGAATAAACTATTTGTTTCACATAATTGAGCAAAGAATGCAAAATTTTCCCTCCAGGCCTTCTTATACTGAATTGGCAATAACATTGTATAGTTTGGTTCTTCATTGAGAAACTATCATTGCATTTATTTATCATTTTCTTTGCTTTTAATTATTAGTAGCCTTTCCATTTTATTTTAGATGAATAATATATCTAGACTAATGTAATGTGATAATGAAAGCTGGGATTTTGTCTTACTCATCCTTGTTCTCCTACAGTGTCTAGCAGAGTGTCTTGTATTGTAGATGCTCAACTGTTAGTCACCAGTTGCCTCTGACTCATCGTAACACTATGCACAACACAATGAAACATTCTCTGCTTCTGTGCCATCTTTATGACAGCTGGTATGTTCAAGTCCATGGTTGTGGTCACTATGTATTTTGAGTGCCTCCCAACTTAGAAGATAATGATATAATATCAAGCATATAATCTTTCAACATTATATTCCAGAACCATATAATATTCTATTGTGATCCATAGGGTTTTCATTGACTGATTGCCAGGCCTTTCTTCCTAGTCTGGAAGCTTTCAGCATGGGTGACCTTGCTGGTAATTGATATACTGGTGGCACAGCTTCCAGAATCACGTAATATGCAAGCTACCACATTATAACAAACTCACGCATGGATGTTGGAGATTATATTGCTTAATTTAGCAATCATTCATTGTATACCTATTCTATAAATGTCATGAGCACAAATACAATGTCTGGTTCCTTAAACTTGTATTCCTAATGCCTGGCCCAATGCTTGTCATATGGTACTTTTCAACATATATGTATAATTGCAAAATAAGGGTTAATATTTACTGAGCAATTACTATATGTTCGATACAGTATTTTCTCACTTAAAATTTTTAACAATTCTTTGTAAGAGGTATCATTATATCCAATTTTGGGGTATGATTTGGAGAGGTACTCTAGCTTGCTGATACCACATGTCTACTAAATGATGGAGCTGGAATTTACATCCAGGTATTTGAGTTGAACCCACACACTTAGCAACTACTTTATCCTGCAGAGTATCTTTAGTTCACCAAACTGCTATACCAACACAAAGACTGCAGAATGAAAAACAATTATCTTTCAAAACTTTGAAACGACTCCTTGACCTATATTTTCTAGTTGCACCAAGTATCATGACTCATTAACAGTAGGAGTTCCATTGTCATGTTTGGAGAATTAGTTATAGCCATGTAAGTCATCCTTGAGAGAAACTAAAAATAGTTTTAAAGACTTTCAATGAAGAACTTTCAGTAGAATTAGAGGAAACAAAGTTGAACTTTAATTCTGACTTTGGCCTTTTGGTCATGTACCATTTGATTTGGTAGCTAGTAGAAAATTAAGACGATAGTCAGATTGCAAGGTTTTTTTCTTTTTCCTTAATTATAAAATGCTACCTTCTAATGGGGACATTTATGATAACAGCTCACGTAATGACCAACTAATGAAAATCAATACAACTCTACCAAGTTGAAAGTGAGAAATGAAACATTTTCATTCAAATTTTTTTTTTTTTTTTCCCTTGAGGCTCTGTAGGAAGATATCATGTAGGGGTTGTCAGGATTATAAAAATGAATCAGTTATAGTCTCTATTTTCAAGGTCATTTGAGGTCTTGTAGAAAAGATCAATGTGTAAGTTAAATATAACATAAGAGCTGATATTTTCTGACTGCCTTCTATGCATTAAAACTATGCTAAGCAAGGCTAGGAGGGTACCAAAAGTGTAGTATTCAAGACAAATGAATATTTTATATAATATTTTTTAAAAATAAAAATAAACACAAACCATGATGAAAAATACTAAATACTAAATGGGGCTAGTATTACTGATTTTTCCTTTTGCCTTGGGCTCAGTATGGCACTAGACCTAAGCAATTGACATATACATCAAATGTATGTATTTCTGCAATACAAAGCATTTATTTGCCTTTGATAATTTCCCACAAAGACAATAGAAAGGACTATTTTTAAAATGTAGGAGTTAAGAGCACAGGATTCAAACACAGGCATACCTGACCTCAAAGCTCATCTCTGCTGCTGATTGACTGACCCGTGATCTTGGATGAGTTGCTTAATCTCTCTGGGCCTTGATTTCCTTTTTTCTAAAGTGGGGCTAGTAGTATTATTTTAAATAATACATGTAACCACCATCTGTCTGTCAGTTGTCATATTGTGTGGCTTGCATGTTTGTAATACCACCAGTATTTCAAATACTGATAGGGTCACCTATGGTTGACAGGTTTTAGCAGAGCTCTGGACTAATATAGATTAGCGGAAAATGCTTCATGATCTACTTCTGAAGATTAACTAATGAAAACCTTATGGGTCACAATTGAACATCGTCTGACTTATTTGCTTTGAGCACATCATCAGGAAAGATCCATTGAGAGAGGACAACACCATCTTTGATAAAATAGAGGGCCAACAGGAGCATGGGATACCTTCAGTGAGACATATGGGTACAAGAATGGACTCCAACATGCCTACAATTGTGAGGATGACTCAGGCAACGTTTTGCTCTGTTGTACATAAGGTATTGAGGTGTAGTAAATTACATGGTATGATAGTTGGAGCTGTGTGCCAACTTGGCTGAACCACAATTCTGTGTGGTTTAAGCAATTGTGATGTAGGTTATTCCCATAATGGGATCAGATGTATATGTTTTGAGCAGCCAATCCATTGAAAAGGAGTTTCCCTAGGGGTGTGGCCTGCCTCCAGTATATTTATGGACATCCTGGGAAAAGAGATACTCTTCTGTGGATCGGGATTCTGTTGTGCTGCCTACAACTGTCCGTGAACAAACAACTCACCATTCAGCCTGGAGATCTTGGATTTGTCACTCACTGGAGTCAACAGCCAATATTCTGCCTGCCAACTTTGAGCTGGTCAGCCCCTGCAGTTGTGTGAGTCTGGAAAAGCCTCCAGCTTGATATCTGATCCAAGAATTTGGGACTTGTGAGCTTCTATAAGTGTGTGAGCCATTTTTCTAAGATAAATTTCTCTTTTTCTCTCTATATAAGCTTTACTGGTTTTGCTTTTCTAGAGAACCTAGTCTAACACACATTGTATGGCTTTTCTAGCAATAGTCTTTCTAACTCCCACTGGATTACTGGGTGGGACCATGCAATTTAAACTCCTAATTGTTAATGTTATCCACCTGGGGCATTTTTATTAGAGCAGCACAAAGTAATCTTTTGGGAAGTTTGCTCTTGCTCAGGTGTGTGGAATTCTGATGTTGGGATTAGTTAGTTTCGCCACTCTTCCAGGCTTAAAATGATCCCTCTTAGAGGCAGTATACAATCTCTCACTGTTAGCTGAGAGAGACATGCTACTACAGTGAGACACGCTGCTGAGAGAGATGCCACAGCAGCAGTGGAATCAAGAGGCACAAGACAGCAGCAGGCTTACCTGGTCCACAGAGGCAGAGGCCTGGCTGAGAGACCAAGGGCCAGAGAGGCATGTCTAAGGACACAGCAGAGGGGAAACTGTCCTGATCGAAGAACTGTATCCTGAGCGTGTTCCGGAACTTAAATTGTAGCCTGTTGCTTCCCTAATAAACCTCATAATTTGTGACTTCTGTGTGGCCACTGCAGCAAATTATCAAACTCAGGAGAGAGGTGGTGGATGCCACGAGAAGGAAAGTTGGTGTCAAGGTTGGTAAGAGGGCTGGAGGGTGGCAATATGTCTGGCCTCATAAGAACAGGCCTTGGGCTGCTGATGGTGATTCTGTCTTCCTCTTGTGGAGTTAGAGGAGGTCAGAAGATGCTGCCTCCATGTCCCTTCAACTTGTGTGCATGAGTCAGATTCCATTTGATAGCAGCTAACAATAACAACAGTGCATGTAAAATGTAGTCAATGTATTTGGTAAATGCTATCCACTATTATTATTATCATAAACAACATGTTGTAGTAAACTATGTTGTTGATATTGTTAGGCGTCCTCCAATTGGTTCTGAATCATAATGATGATATATAAAAGAGAATGGCATATTTCCTGGTCCTATGTCATCCTCACAATTTTTGCTACATTTGAGTCCATTGTTGTAGTTGCTGTGTAATTTTATTTCATTAAGGACCTTCCTATTTTTCACTGACCATCTTTCTCCAAGCATGATATCTTTCTTCAGAGGCTGGTTGCTTCTAACAATAATACAAAATTACATGAGATGACGTTTCACCACCCTGATTTCTAAGGAGCCTTCTCACTGTACTTCTCCCATGACAGATTTGTTCGTTTTTCTACCAGTACATTTAATATTCTTCATCAACACTATAATTGAAATGCATACATTCTTCTTCAGTCTCCTTTATTCAGTAGTTCAGTTTCTGCATGTATATGAGGTGACTGAAAATACCATGGTTGGGTCATGGGGACCTTAGTCTTCAAAGTGACATAATTGCTCTTTAATACTTTAAAGAAGTCTTTGGCAGCACATTTGCCCAGAGCATTACATTGTCTGATTTCTTGACTGCTGCCTGCTTCCAAGTAAAATGAAATCCTTGACAACTTCATCTTTCCTCGTTTTACATGATTTTTTTTTTGATCCAGTTAGAGGATTTTTGTTTTCTCCACATTGAGATGTAATCCATACTAAAAGCTCTAGTCTTTGACCTTCATCAGTAAGTACTTCAAGTTCTCTTTGCTTTCAGCAAGTGAGGTTATGTCATCTGCATATCGCAAGGTGTTAAGGAGTCTTCCTTTAATCCTGATGCCAGTCTTCTTCATAGAGTCTAGCTTCTCAGATCATTTGCTCAGATTGAATAAATGTGGTGAAAGGATATAAACTTGACACACACCTTTCCTTCTTTTAAGCCATGCTGTATCCCCTTGTTCTGTTTGGTCTATGTACAGGTTCAACACAAACACAATTCATTGTTCTAGAATTCCCATTCTTCACAATGTTACTAATAATTTGTTATGATTCACACAGCTGAATGTCAATATAAAAAAGGTAAGTATCTTTACCACACAGACCAGGAGCAGTGGAGGGTGGGTGTTTGTGTGCATGGAGTGGCCTGGGGAGAGGTCACAGAAAGCCATCCCAGGCTCAGCAGAAGAAGAGGGTTTCTATGGAGTGCCCTGGGGGGCAGGCCAGAAAAGCAAGGAGGGTAAGGGAGATGGAAATGAGCAGAGCAGTTTGGAATAACTAAGAGAGACAAAATTGTCTGTCAGTTTGTCATACTGTGGTGGCTTGAACGTTACTGTGAGGCTGGAGGCTATGCCACTGGTGTTTCAAATGCCAGCAGGGTTACCCATAGTGGACAAGTGTCAGCAGAGCTTCCAGACTAAGACAGACTTGGAAGAAGGAAGGGGCCATTCACTTCTCAAATAATTGGCCTCAAAGAAGACTTTATGAATATCAGTGAAACACTGTCTGATACAGTGCCAGAAGATGTGCCCTTCAGGTCAGAAGGCACTCAAAATATGACTGGGGAAGAGCTGCCTCCTCAGAGTAGAACCAACCTTATTGATGTGGATGGAGTAAAGTTTTTGGGCCCTCCATTTGCTGGTATGGCACATCTCAAGACGGAAAGAAACAGCTGCAAATATCCATTAATAATTGGAACATGGAATGTACAAAGTATGAATCCAGGAAAATTGGAAGTTGTCAAACATGAAATGGAACACATAAAGATCTATATCCTAAGTACTGATGAGCTGGAATTGACTGTTTTTGGCCATTTTGAATCAGATGATCATATGATCGACTATGCCAGGAAAGACAAATTGAAGAAGAATGGCAATGGCATTCATCATCATAAAAAATGTATCAAGATCTATCCTGAAGTACAATCCTGTCAGTGATAGTATAATATCTATCCACCTACAAGGAAGACCAGTTAATACTACTATTATTCAAATTTATGCATCAACCACCAAAGCCAAAGATGAGGAAAATGAAGATTTTTACCAACTTCTAGAGTCTGAAATTGACTGAACATGAAATCAACATCTGTTGATTTTCACTGGTGATTGGGATACAAAAGTTGGAAACAAAGTAGAATCATCAATAGTTGCAAAATACGGGCTTGATGATAAAAATAACACTGGAGATTGCATGATAGAATTTTGCAAGACCAATGACTTATTCATTGCAAATACCTTTTTCAACAACATAAGTGGCAACTATACACATGGACTTCACCAGACAGACTACACAGGAATCAGACTGACTACATCTGTGGCAAGAGGTGATGGAGAAGCTCAATACTTTCAGCAAAACAAGGCCAGGAGCTGACTGTGGAACAGAGCATCAACTGCTCATATGCAAGTTCAAGTTGAAGCTGAAGACAATTAAAAGAAGTCCATGAGGCCCAAAATATGAGCTTGAATATATCCCCACTGAATTTAGAGACCACCTAAAGCATAGATTTGGTGCATTCAACACCAATGACCAAAAACCAGAGGAATTGTGGCATAGCATCAAGAACATCATCCATGAAGAAACAAAACATCATTAAAAATACAAGAAAGAAAGAAAAGACCAAAATGGTTGTCAGAAGAGACTCTGAAACTTGGCCTTGAGTGGAGAGTAGCTAAAGCAAATGGAAGAAATGACAAAACAAAAGAGCTGAACAGAAGATTTCAAAGAGCAGCTAAAGAAGACAAAGTCAATTATCATAATTAAATGTACCAAGACATGGAGTTAGGAAACTAAAAGGGAAGAACATGCCCAGCATTTCTCAAGCTGAAAGAACTGAGGAAAAAAAGTAAGCCTCAAGTTGCAATATTGAAAGGTTCTATGAGCAATATATTGAATGATGCAGGAAACATTAAAAGAAGATGGAAGGAATACAGAGAGTAACTATACCAAAAAGAAATGGCCAATGTTCATCCATTTCAGGAGGTGGCATATGATTAAGAACCAATGGTATTGAAGGATGAAGTCAAAGTTGCACTGAAGGAATTGGCAAAAAACGACACTCAAAGAATTGATGGAACACCTATTGAACTGTTTCAACAAATGGATGCTGTGCTGGAGGTACTCACTTGGCAATGCCAAGAGACTTGGAAGACAGCTACCTGGCCAACTGACCAGAAGAGATCCATATTTGTACCCATTCCAAAGAAAGGTGATCACACAGAACATGGAAATTATTGAACAATATCATTATTATCAAACACAATTAAATCTTACTGAAGATAATTCAAAAATGGTTGCAGCAGTATTTTGATAGAGAACTTCCAGAAATGCAAACTGGATTCAGAAGAGGATGTGGAATGAGGAATATCAGAGTTGATATCAGATGGATCTTGGCTTAAAGCAAAGAATACCAGAAAGATGTTTATTTCTGTTTTACTGACTATTCAAAAGGATTTGATTGTGTAGATCATTACAAATTGTGGATAACATTGAGAAGAATGGGATATCCAGAACACTTGATTGTACTTGTGAGGAACAAGTGCATAGTCCAGGAGGCTATTGTTTGAACAGAACAAGGGGATACTGCATGGTTTAAAATCAGGAAAGGAGTGTGTAAGGGTTGTATCCTTTCACCATACTTATTCCATCTATATGCTGAGCAAATAATCCGAGAAACTGGATTATATGAAGAACATGGCGTCAGGATTGGAGGAAGGCTCATTAACAACCTGCGAAATGCAGACAACACAACTTTGCTTGCTGATAGTGAGGATGACTTGAAGCACTTACTGATGAAGATTGAAGACTACATTCTGCAGTATGGATTACACCTCAATATAAAGAAAACAAAAATCCTCACAACTGGACCAATAAGCAGCATCATGATAAAAGGAGAAAAGATTGAAGTTGTTAAACGTTTCATATTACTTGGTTCTACAATCAACACCAATGGAAGAAGCAGTCAAGACGTCAAAAGACATATTGGGCAAATCTGCTGCAAAAGACTTCTTTCAAGTGCTGAAGAGCAAAGATGTCTCCTTCAAGACTAAGTTGCTCCTACCCCAAGCCATGGTATTATCAATCACCTCATATGCATAAGAGAGCTGGACAATGAATAAGTAAGACCAAAGAAGAGTTGATGCTTTTGTATTGTGGTGTTGGCAAAGAATACTGAGAGTACCATGGACTGCTAAAAGAACTAACAAATCTGTCCTAGAAGAAGTGCAGCCAGAGTACTCCTTTAAAGCAAGAATGGCTAGACTTCCTCTTACCTACTTTGGTCATGTTGTCAGATGCAACTGTTCTCTTGGAGAAGGATATCATGCTTGGTAAAGTGGAGGGTCAGCAAAAACGGGGAAGGCACTCAATGAGATGGATTGGCGCAGGGCCTGCAACGATGAGCTCAGGTCTATAGCATGGATCATGAGGATGGCACTGGACCTGGCAGTGTTTCTTTCTGTTGTATATAAGGTTGCTATGTGTTGGAGATGACTTGAGGGCACATAACACCAACAGCAAACATCTTTCTGGTATTCTGTGCTTTCAATTAAGATCCATCTTGCATTAGCAATGATGTCTCTCATACCACATTCTCTTCTGAATCTGGCTTATGTTTGTGGCAGTTCCCCGTCAATGTACTACTGCAACCACTTTTGAATTATCTTCAGCAAAATGTTACTTGAGTATGTTATTAATGATATTGTTTGATAATTTTCACATTCTGTTAGATTACCTTTCTTTGGAATTGACACAAATATGGCTCTCTTCCAGCCAGTTGGCCAGGAAGCTATTTTCCATATTTCTTGACATAGGTCAGTAAGCGCTTCCAGTGTTGCATCTGTTTATTGAAATATTTCAATTGGTAGTCTCTCAATTTCTGGATCTTGCTTTTGAGAACACCTTTAGTTCAGCTTGGAATTTTTTCTTCAGTACCACAGGTTCTTGCTCATATCAAGAACATCAACCAATCCCTTTTGGTACAATGTCTTTGTTTATTCCTTATATCTTCTTTTGATTCTTCTGTGCCATTCAATTTTTAACCCATAGAATCCTTTAATATTGGAACTCATGGCTTGAATTTTGCCGTCAGTTCTTTCACTTGAGAGATGATGATCATGTTTTTCCCTTTTAGTTTTCTAACTCCAGGTCTTAGCACATTTCATTACAATACTTTACCTTGTCTTCTTGAGCCATCCTTTGAAATCTTCTATTCAACTCTTTCACTTTCATCATTTCTTCCATTAGCTTTAGCTACTGTCCATGTAAGAACAAGTTTCAGAGTCTCTTCTGACATCCATTTTGGTCTTTTCTTCCTTTCCTGTCTTTTTAATAACCATTTGTTTTCTTCAGGCATGATGTCCTTGATGTCCCACAACTCATCTGATCTTTGGTAACTAGTGTTAATGTGTCAAATCAATTCTTCAGATGGTCTCTAAATTCAGGTGGGATGTACTCCAGTTCCTTCTTTGGCATTCTTGGGCTTGTTTTAATTTTCTTTACATTCATCTTGAATCTGCATATTAGCAATTGATGGTCTGTTCCACAATTAGCCCCTGACTTTGTTCTAACTAATGATACTGAGCTTCTCCATTGTCTCTTGAATTCCATATTATGAGGTTGAAAGGAAAGTTGCGCAATCTACTTCGGTAGTGATACTGCCTCAGAAACCCAAGGAGGGATCACTATGAGTCAGGTCCAACTCGGCACATAACAACATAACATGTTTGTAGTCATCACTTATGTTCTGGAAAAAAATATTTGCAGTGAATAAGTCATTGGTCTTGCAAAATTCTGTCTTGTCATCTGCCACATAATTTCTATCACCAAAGGTCATACTTTCCAATTACCACAGTTCTTTGTTTCCAACTCTCGTATTCCAATCACCAGTAATTTTCAATGCATCATGATTGTATGTTTGATCAATTTCAGACTATAGAAGTTGGTAAAAATCTTCAATTCCTTCATCTTTCATTGGTGTGTAAATTTGAGTAATAGTCATATTAACTGGTCATCCTTGTAGGCCTATGGATATTATCCCATCACTGACAATACTGTGCTTCAGGATAGACATTCAATTTTTTTTTTTTTTTTTTTTAACAATGAATGTGATGCCATTCTTTCCCAATTTGTCATTCCTAGACTAGTAGACCAATATCATTGTCCAATTCAAAATAGCCAATACAAGTCTATTTCAGCTCATTAATGCCTAGATATCAATCTTTTATGTATTCCATTTCATTTTTTATAACTTCCAATTTTCTTAGATTCATACTTCATGCATTCCATGTTCTGATTATTTATGGTTGTTTGCAACTGTTTCTTCTAATTTTAAGTCATATCACATCAGCACATGAAGGTTCTAAAATCTTTACCCAACCATGTCATTAATCTCAACTTTATTTTGAGGAGGCAGTTCTTCTCCAGTCATATTTTGAGTGCCTTCCAACCTGAGGGACTCATCTTCTGGCACTATATTGACAGTGTTCCACTACTATTCATAAGGTTTTTGTTGGACAATTTTTTCAGAAGTATATCACAGGTTTTCTTCCTAGTCTGTCTTAGTCTGGTAGTTCTGCTGAAACTTGTCCTCCATGCATGACCTTGCTGGTTCTGAAGTACTGGTGGCATATCTTCCAGTATCACAGCAACACACAAGTCACCACAGTATGACAAACTGGCAGACAAGTGGTGGAGTAAACTATGTTGTTGTTAGGTGCCATTGAATATATTGTGATGGGATCAGAACATAGTGAGTGATTTAAATATGGGGGAGAGGTCATTAAAATTGAAACAGAGGCAATTCTCTTGAATTATGAAGGATGATTAGAGGTTTGGTAAGTGAGACAAGGCATTTGAGACCAAGTCACTGGTGAGACAAAGGCATGGGATCATGATAGGTAATGGCAAATTGTGAATATAGAATACAATAGGCTCCATGGAGGGTAGAAGGATAGAATAGAGATGATGGAGGTTAGGACCAGGATTTCTGACAATGCTTTAGTAATAAAAACCAAACCAAATCCATTGCTATTGAGTTGGATTCAACTCATAGCCACCCCTTCTTGGGTTTCTGAGGCAGTATCACTACAGAAGTAGATTGCCCAACCTTCCTTCTGAGGAGTGGCTGGTGGGTTTGAACCACCAGCCTTCTGGTTAGCAGTCAAATGCCTTAGGCACTACATTACCAGAGATCCTGCTTTATTAATGGGGAACACTAAAATATTTTTGAGACTGGAATTGGTATTTGCTAACTTGGCTTTGGAAAAGATAACAAGCCCCAGAAAGAAAGACAGATGATGGAGTTGAAATTTTCAGAATTAATAAAGCTTAATATACACAGAGACAGAGAATAGTTCATGGATTCATATGAAAGGAGAAACTGGTTTGAAGTTATATTTATAGCAAATGATATTTTTTTAATGTTCCACTGAGGAGAAGAGTAGATCATATTTTCAGATTTTAATCGTAAATGGAGAATCCAAGACGACTCAAAATTCCTGTTTCAAAGAGCTCTGCCATATGGAAAATATGGTACTCGAGATGTCATATAATTATCCTGGTTGCAGACAACTCAGGGCTCAAAAGCAATGATTCTGCTTATAGTAATCAGTTTGTAGACACATAATAATTTGTTTTATTACACTTGCATTTTCTTCAAGTCTTATTTATTCTTAAAATAACAGTATAACTAAATTAAACACAATTTTTTAAAATTATCCATAATCTCACCACTCTTATACAGCTGTGTTATTTTCCAGGTTTCCTGCTGGTTTCTGTCTATACATATGGAATTTTTATACAGTTGTAATCAAAGGATATGTACAGTTTTGCATTCCAATTTTTGACCTAAGTTTCTAATTTTCATTTTCGATTTTCCAAAAAGTACATAATTATCAGTTCCATATCACTAAGGGGAAAATAATTTATTATAGATAATACATAACTAGGTTTAAGCATCTGGTATTTGGAACCATAGAGATTAGTTTCAAATTCAGTTCACTTCTTCCTAGATGAGTGAATTTGGGAAAGTTCTTTAAGTCTCAGTTTCTTTGTAATGGTCATAGCACTTACTCATTTGTTGGAAGGTGGAATGACATATAAACTCTGTAAAGTACTTAGCAGATTTTTGAGTGCTTAGTAAGTTCTGGTGGTATAGTGGGTAAAGCATTTGGCTGCTAACCACAAGGTCAGTGATTCAAACCTACCAGCTCCTCTGTGGGAGGAAGATAAGGCAATCTACTTTTGTAAAGATTTACAGGTTCAGAAACCCAATGGGAGCTGCTACGAGTCAGAATTGACTTGATGGCAGTGGGTTTTGATTTTAGTAAATGGTAGAGGCTATTATTATTATTATTATTATAAGTCATTATGCCAGAGATATACTTTTATTTATTCATTAATTTTTTAAAAAAATATTTATTAAAGGTTTATTATATACCAGACATAAGAATGAACACTGGAGTAAAAAAATCAAATCATAGTTCCTGGCTGCCAGGAGCTCTCAGTTTAGTGGGTATTATAGTTTTGTACCACCCCTGCCTGTAAACGTGTCCAACTATGGTGACATGCATGTTGCTATGGCACTAGAAGCTATGGGATTGATATTTTAAATACCAGCAGAGTTACCCATGGTTAACAGGTTTAACTGGAGCACCCAGACTAAGACAGATTAGGAAGAAAGGCCTGGAAAACTGCTTCTGAAAGTTAGCCAATCAGAACCTTATGAATCATTTCAGAGTGTTGACTGATATAATGCTAGAAGATAAGCCCCTAGTTTGGAAGATATTATAAAAAACACAGTGGAGTCAACAATGGACTTGAGCTTATTGACAATGATGAGGAAGGCATAGAACTGGATGATGTTTCATTCTGTCTCACATAAAGTCACAACAGTTGCGTAAATAGTTCATTACAATAGTGCATGTTATATACCTTGTTGGTATCTCTTTGCCTTTCACTTCATACTCATTAATATCTGATTTTCACACTGTCCTCACTAATTAACTGCTGAACTTCTCAAAACGCTTTTGTATATTTTCTGTGTCCTATTATTATAAGGGCCCACTAGCACTACCCTGAACATTTTATGATAGCATTGCTGTTATTGAAGGTACCTCGGTGATTAGAGAGCAGGTATTGCAGGCAAGGTCTTGACTTTTAGACACCAGCTCTGCCACTAGCTAGACCTGTGACTTTTAAGAGGGTTCCTTGACCTCTCCAAGCCTCAATTTTCTCAGTTCTTCATCTAATAAGGATAACAATAATACCTACTTCGTGGAATAACTGTCAGTACTAAATGAGATTATCCATGCGATGCTTTTAGCTCAGGCCTGGACCAAACTCAACACTAAGCAAATGGAAACTGTTTTTATGATCAACATTAACACTATAATTCTGTGAATTATCATCTCATCTCTACATTGCCTTGTTTTGGCATTTCTTGAAGTGTGACTCATGAATTACTAAAGTCTTGAGAGATAATAAGAGAGGCTCTACTACAACCAGTAAAGAAACTTGAGGCCAAATGCGTTTGGCAAATGCTGTTTTAATCTGTGCTAGATCCTTTGTAATTTTCTGTTTACACCCTGTGTTCATTTTTCAGTTTATGATGCTTCATTGATGAGTTTCTCCCCATTACCGTCAGGTTTCATGTCTATGTGTTTGCTAAGAAAACCATCTACTGACATTGTCCATACTTGTTTGATACCAAATATAGGCTTTGATACCACACTGGGTACTCTGGCTGCTATCCTCAGATGTTACCTAGTCCCAAACTGGTGTTATATATAGCCTCTTTGTGGCCTGACAGACCATGTTAACTTCCATATGCTCCTCTGTCAGATAGGAGGTTGTTTTTTACTTCTACTTTTTATATTTTTAAATAATATTTTATTCTGATTTGGGTGAAAGTTTACAGAGCGTAATGGTTTTTCATTTAATAATTCATACACATATTGTTATGTGTATCATATAGTATTCACTACAGTTCCCACAATGTAACAGAATTCTTCCCAGCTCAATGGCAATAGGTTATGGGTTATGGGTTAGTAGTGAAATTTATAGGTATTTCCAACACTTGTTCTCATTATATCTCTCTTTTATTTTTTTGTGGTGAATATATATGGACACACACACACACACATATCACCCCTCACTTATCAACATAGTTAACTTCCAAAGACTAGATCATTATATAAAAATCATCACTATGTGAAAATGGAGGATGACTACCTCAGATCACAAAATGCAGGATGACTACATCATTACACAGCTACCAAATTACACTATTACATAACTGCCAAATTACATAACTGCCAAATTACATCATTGTATAATTCCCATATCACATCACTACATAACTGCCAAATTACAACATTACATAACTTCTAAACCACTGAGAGTTATGGCCTGGCCAAGTGGACTCATAACCTTGACCATCATAGTTAAAATTATTCTCACTGTGTACCTCAGTGTTCATTACTGCTAGACATACATCAGTAATGTGCAAAATAGTTGGATAGCAGTAGATTTTTTTCTATTGTCATAAATGAAAAATGTTATTCCTTGTACTTCTTACTTCAATGTTGTTGTTGTTGTTATGTGCCGTCGAGTCAGACCCAACTCATAGGGACCCCTCCTTGGGTTTCTGAGGTAGTATCACTACAGAAGTAGATTGCCCAAACTTCCTTCTGAGGAGTTCACTCTAACAATTAATTCAGTTTGCTAAATTTACAAAATTCAAGACCTACATTTATAATTTAATCTCACGAGGTTCTATAATGCTAAAAAAAAATGTTTGGTTTCATTGCCATGCTGTATTCCAATTGCCATTCTGGAAATGTTTTCTGGGAGAAAAATAATCTTGAATTTAAGTAATATTTTTGCTACTCAAAATTACAACAACAAAAAGATATAGTACCTTTTTCCAAACAAAATACTCTACCTAGAAGTATTGGTGGGAAAATTATGCAGCTTTTGAAGTCCAAAAGAACAGTTCAAGTATACCTAGTATGCCAGAGTGTGTATGAATAACAGAATGTAGAATCCTCTCTTAGTAATAATGAACTGGCTGACAATCGTCAGTCTGTTGTTCTCTCCCCCAGCAAGCCAATAAATAGATGAAGAAAATGAATGGAAATTGGGATTTGAATCACTTCCTAATTGTCTTACTCAGTTCAAATGGCCGCAGTTACTATACACACATTTTTCTCCACTAAGTAATCTCCAAATGACAGAAAACAGTCTCTCTCTTTTTTTTTTTTTTTTTTTTTAAGGATTGACAATATTTTTCTTCCCAGAAATAAAATGATGCAGTCTTCTACATTTACACTTGCTTTTGTTGCTGGTTTCCAAATCTAAATCAAACTCTCAACATCAAGTTAGACTTGATCTGCTGGGTTGAGATTACAGCCACTGAATATATGCTGTTGACAAAATAGTACTGCTCTGTGTTGAGGCAAATGCCTATGCAATGAAGGGACATTTTAATAGTGGCATGCTGAATAATCAATTCCACTTTAAAGCACAGATCAATATTATTTTTAAGATGTCTAAATAGCCATTAAATATGAAGACAACAGGTCTAGCAAGCAGAAAAATAAGGAGTAGGATTGTTCTTGATCACAGCATGCAGCTTCTAATGATTTTGAATGGAAATATGGAACTATCTGGTAATTAAGTGTAAATTTTTTTCATAGATGACTCTATATTTGTTTTGTTTCCATATATGTATGTATTCATTCATTCATTGCTTTAACTATTTTATTATTTGAGGAATGGATACTGTATATTCCCTGTATCATATCTCCTGGGGATTTATAACCAATCATTATTATTTTTTTACATATTTTAAAATATACTTTTTATTTTATAACAGTTTTAAACTTACTGAAAATTACATAGTACAGAGAGTCCCCATACATGCCATACCCAATTTCTCTTGTTATTAACATCTTACATTAGTATGCTACATTTGTAACAATAATGAAATAATATCAATACATTATCATTAATTAAAAAGTCTGCACATTATTAAAATTTTCTTAGTTTTTATCTAGTGTCCTTTTGGTATTCCAAGATCCCATTCAGCATACCTTGTGATCTTAAGCTGCTCTTGGGTGTGATAGTTTCTTTGACTTTCCATTTTTTTGCTGTATGTTTGATTTTGATGACTTCCGCAGGTTTTAGGAGTACTAGCTAGGTATTTTGTTCAATATCCTTCCATTGAGACTTTTCTGGTGTATTTTTCATGATTAGGGTTACGGATTTGGGGGAGGAAGACTGCAAAAGTAAAATGCCAATATCGTCACATCATATTAAAGATATATATTATTAACATGACTTGGGACTATTGATATTGACCTTGATCATATGACTGAGGTAGGATATTTCAGGACTCTCCACTGTAAAATTAGTCTTTTCACCCTTTTTCTACACTGTAGTTTTTGGAAGGAAGTGACTATGTATAGCTCACACTTATGGAGTGAGAGTTATGCTCCACCTCCTTGACTGGGGGTATCTGTCTAGATTGTTTGGAATTCTTCTGCAATTAAGATTTGGCTCTTCTCCCCTACTTATTTATTTATTCAATCATTAATTGTATATGTACTGATTTGACATTTATTTAATATGTTGGGTTATAATACAATACTATTTTATTTATTTTGTTGTCCATATTACTTCAGCTTTGGCAACTGGAAGTTCTTTTAGCTGACTCATTATATACTCATTAGTGTGTGTAGGTGTGTGTATGTGTGTGTGCGTGTGTGTGTTTGCTACAAGATATTCCTGGGTCATGTGGTTTCTTTCTTTCCCAATCCTACAGTTGACTATTCTCTAAAGAGCTCTGGTTCTTTTTATTGGAAAATGGTGTTAGAAACCAAGATTTGTGAGTTAGATGTGCTCATTGCTACTGGAGTAGAATTTCTTTTTGGTTCTCTAAGTTAAAAGAGGAAGAAAATATACTATATTTTAATGTAAATAACATGAGCATTCTACATTTGTTTTGCCCATCAGTTATTTTCATAAATGTGCTATGCCAATTTTTTTTACATGTTGATGTAAAAAAAATAGCATAGGACACTTACAAAAATATCTTGCAGATGGGAGGGTGTGGTTGGCAAACAAAAAATGTTCATGTTATTTGTGTGAAAACATGGTATATATATATAAATTCACATATCTATGCTTATTTCTACATGTATCCATCTATGTCTACATAAAGCTAAACATCAGTTTATACTAATGACTCTAACTTTAATCCATTTCCACATGGACCATTCTAGACTCTTCCCCTTGCGTATCTGTAGCCTCTCGCTCCAGCTGTGACAAACCTGACTCTCACCATCTGCCATTCATTAACATAACTGTTCAATTGTAGGATCCTTGGATAGTGTTTTCAGAATTGTTAACCTGTGTCACCATGGGAAACAACTTGAGGAATTAGACTCCAGTGTTTATGGATAGGTCTTTGTGCCATTACCTAAGCTACTTAGGTCAGCAGCTTTATCTTCCATCTACTTCAATGAGATTGTCTAAGAGGTTTGTAATATAGTTAGATTCTTTTGTTGCAGTCTAAAATCCATCCTGGGATTTCCTGGCCTCCTAGGTAATTTTTAAACATTTACATACATTATGGTTCACTGTTTGTATTGTAACAGTCTATGTTGTTGTTGTTGTTATGTGCCGTCGAGTTGGCCCCGACTCATAGCGACCCCTCCTTGGGTTTCCGAGGCAGTATCACTACGGAAGTAGGATTGCCCAACCTTCCTTCCGAGGAGTGTAACAGTCTATAGGTTTGGCAAATGTATAATGGCATGTATCCACCATTACAGCATCATACCGAATAGTTTCACTGCCCTAAAATGTCCTCTGTGCTTTATCTATTCAACACTCCCCATCTCTCCCTGAGTCCCTGGCAACCACTGATCTGCTATTATAGTTTTGCCTTTTCCAGCATCTCATACAAATGGAATTATACAGTATGTAACCCCTTTAAAATGGCTTATTTCACTTATCAATATGCATGGCTTGATAGTTCATTCCTTTTTGTTACTGAATAATATTGAATTGTCTAACTGTATGGATATACTACAATTTAGTTTCTGTTCACCTATTGAAAGGCATCTTGGTTTCTTTTAGTTTTTGGTGATTATGAATAAAGCTTCTATAAACATTTTCTTCCAGGTTTTTGTGTAGACATAAGTTTTTAATCAATTGGGTAAATATCTAGGAGTACAATTGCTGGGTCTTATAGTAAGGCTATGCTTAGCTCTGGAAAAGATTATCAAACTGTCTTACAATTGGCTGTACCATTTCAGTTCCTACCAGCAATGAATGAGAGTTCGTGTTGCTTTGCATCTTTGACAACAATTAATATCCTTGGGTTTATTTATTTATTTATTTTGAAACTTTTTGATAGATGTACATCCATTACTCATTGTCATCAAGTTGATTCTGACTCCTTCTTACCCTATAAGACAGAGTAGAACTGCCCCATAAGGTCTCTGAGGCTGTAATCTTTATGGAAGCAGATGACGACATCTGTCTCCTGTGGAATGTCTGGTAGGTTCAAACCACTGACCTTTTGGTTAGCAGCCAATTTTTTAACCACTGCTTACCAGGGCTCCTTCTAAAAAGTATATAAAAAACAAAAATCAAAGCCACTGCCTTTGAGTAGATTCTGACTCATAGCACCCTCCCTTTAGTTTCCAAGCCAGGAAATCTTTAAGGAAGTAAATTGCCTCATCTTCTCCTGCAGAACAATTGGTGAGTTTGAACCACTGACCTTCTGGTTAGCAGCCAAATGTCTTATCCACTACACCACCAGAGCTCCTTAAAAGGTACATGGTAGCTAAAATAGTTTAGTTTTGCACAGTGTTCATTCATATTCAATGGAAAAACATCACACATCAAAATATGGATTTGTGACAGCTTTGATTGCTAGATACTTTCCTTTACATAATACTAAGATCACCACTAAAACTTGACATTTATCACATATTTCTTCTAAGAATATAAAATACAACAGGAAAGAGCAGAGCCAGGGTTTGAATCCAGGTTTTCTGAATCCCCATAGTGTATTGGTTCTCATTATAATTTTGGATTAAAATAATAACAACATAATTTAAATCCAGTTTTAATTTAAATCTGGACCTTAAATCTGGGTTTTAATGTGGTTTCTACTACTCACCATCTTTGAAACTGTGGGTAAACTATTAACTTCACCTGCTTTGGTTTCTTTGCTTTTAAAAGGAGGACAATACCAGAATCTTGCTGTGAAAATTTTAAGAATTAAATGAGCTGTTTTATTGAAAGCAATGACCACAATTTCTATAACATGGCAAGCATATGGTTATTATTAGTCTATAACAACTACTACTACTACTACTACTACCACTACTACTACTACTACTGCTACTACTACTGCAGAAGGCTTTAGTTCTTCCTTAAAAACTGCATTCTTTCAGTCCTTCACTTTTGAACTGCACTGATCTTTTTCACTCAACCATGCCTCATAAAAATAGAATAAACCCACTTCAATTCATTACATTTCTTGCAGTATGCTTTTTCCTACTCCAAAGAGCATGGTGGAATAGATATTTGCAAAGGTAACAACTCATTGGCTTCCTGTTATTTCGTGTATTACTAATAATTCCTTACATTTGCTCTGCGCTTTAGATTTTGCATAGGGCCAACTTCACAGATACTATTTCATTTGATTCTCAGAACATCTTTCTGAGGTGGGAAGTTCTCTTGATTTGGGTGAAGTAAAGGGACTTGTCCCAAACAACAGGAAAGAGCAGAGCCAGGGTTTGAATCCAGGTTTTCTGAATCCCCATTTAATGTTCTTTCCAGGAAATCAGGCACAGGCTGAATCTTTGGACAAAATGGCAGATACAATGTGACCAGTATATTCATTGTTGTTGTTGTTGTTAGTTGCTGTAGAGTTGATTCTGACTCATGGTGATCCCATGTGTTATAGAGTAGAATTGCTTCATAGGATTTTCTTGGCTGCAATATTAACAGAAGCAGATTGCAGGACCTTTCCTTCCTCAGGACCACTGGGTAGGTTTGCACCACCAACTTTCCAGTTAGCAGCTAAGGGCTTAAGTACCGTGCCACCAGGGCTCCTTTAGGTTGCTAATATTTGGGAGTGTAATATCCACATTTAGCACTCTTTCTAGGACTTGCATCAACCTATAAACCAAAAACCAAACCTGTTGCCATCGAGTCGGATTCAACTCCTAGCGACCCCTTCTTGGGTTTCTGAGGCAGTATCACTATGAAACTAGATTGCCCAACCTTCCTTCCAAGGAGTGGCTGGTGGGTTTGAATCACCAGCCTTCTGGTTAGCAGTCAAATGCCTTAGGCACTATGCTATATGTTGTTGTTGTTGTTGCTATTTACCATCGAGTCAGCCCCGACTCATAGCGACCCCTCCTTGGGTTTCCGAGGCAGTATCACTACGGAAGTAGGAATGCCCAACCTTCCTTCCGAGGAGTGGCTGGTGGAAGGAAGGTTGGGCAATCCTACTTCTGTAGTGATACTGCCTCGGAAACCCAAGGAGGGGTCACTATGAGTCAGGTTTGACTTGACGGCACATAACAACTATGCTATATATTCCCTCCTAATTCACAGGCTCATCTCCTGCCTCTTCGTTTGTATTGTGAGAATCTACCCCATGTTGCTGTCTTATTGATAGACATTTGACCCAAGATTGGTCAGTCTGATACCTTCTTTAGGTAAACAAGATTTTGGGCCCAGAGAAAGCAAGTTTAAAATGCATGTGGTTGGAACTGTATGGATAGCACAGGAGCAGAGAACTAGAGAGTTACTTTCCACCACAAGAGAAAAGAAGCATAAACATTAACAAGACAATAAGGTGAAAAAGAAAAGAAAAATTAGTAGCCAATGAGAAACAGACATAAAGAGAAAGAGATAGAAACACCCACACAGAAATGCAGAGAGATATAGAGAGATAAAAGGACTAGAAGATTAGATAGGAATTCCTCCTCACATTCTATCCCTCGCAGAGGCTTTGCTTCATTACTTTCCATGTATTTCTTCTCTTGATTCTTTAAAATCATTTTCCTGCCTCCCTGAACCCCCTTTGAACTAGCTTAAGTTGGTATCTGTTGCTCTGGTAAGCAAAAAACCCTGATTTATACAGGGAGTGAAATTCTCTTCATGTAAAACTTGCTTTTTAGCTGCAGCCAAAGCACCTTTTAACAACAGCATTAACTTTCAAGTGTGATGGGGCACTACTTAGCTAGTTTGTGGATTTCATACTCTAGGAGGTACTTGAGTACTTAAGAGTAGTTCCACATTGATGCAAATAACCTTTTAAATCATCCCAGGATCTCAGCAAGAGGGGTACTTCTCAGGTCAATCCTCTGCTCCACTCAGAATTCTGTCCTTCCATCTTCCCCATGGATATACAGCTAGTTGTTTTGCTTGAATTCCACATTTAGCCCTCTTTCTAGGACTTGCATCAACCTATGAGGGGAGCAAAACATAGAAGACAGTATGGATGTTTTGTTCAAACCTGCTTCTGGAACTTTTTAACTTAAAATCGTGAGCAAATTATTTAACAGTTCTGAGCCTTCACATTCTCATTTGCAAAGTGGAGATTAAAAAAAAAAATTACTTCATGGTTTTTGTTTTTGTATTTTTAAGTGGGACTTATATGAAATAAGGAGCTCTGATAGCATAGTGCCTAAGGCACTTGACTGCTAACCAGAAGGCTGGCAGTTCAAACCCACCAGCCACTCCTCGGAAGGAAGGTTGGGCAATCTACTTCCATAGTGATACTACCTTGGCAACCCAAGGAGGAATCGCTATGAGTTGGGTCCGACTCAATGGCAAACAACAACAACAACAACAATATATGAAATAAAGCATATCCTATACAGTACCTAGTCCATAGTTGATACTCAAGAAATGTTATCTTTTTCCTTAGTGTTATTGCATTGGTTACTTTCTTTTGGCATATTGCCTTTCTCTTCACCCAAATCAACACTTGTTTCTTACCTACCTAGTAATTCTTACCTACCTAGGAAGAAACAGGAAGACACAGAGAGGTACACAAGAGATACAGACAATAAACACTTTTACATAAACAATACTGCAATATCAGCAATAACAAACATTAATCTATGGGTGAATATAAAGGTAGATAGGCTAAATGATTAGTTATGTATTGGCAAAGGGAAAATACCAATAACCATATATAACTTTTGCAGATGATATGTCTACATACATATGTGTATGTGCTATAAGAATGTCCATATATATAATAGAGCTATTGGGGCAAACTTTTGTTAACTTCTTAGCCACAGCCAAACACCTTGAGGGAATAAGTCACTGGGCCTCTGGGCTCAGGACATGGGCACAGAGGAGATCAAGCTCAATTGGCAAAACATACTTCCCAAAACTTTGTTCTACATCCTACTTTTTTGAATAGCGACTGGGGTCTTAAAAGCTTCCAAGTGGCTATATAAGATGCAACCATTGTTCTCTCCTCATCCAGAGCAAAGAAGAATGAAGAAAACCAAGGACACATGAAAATAATCAGTCCAAGGCACCAGCGGACCATGCAAACCTCATCCTACATAACCCTGAGACTAGAAGAAATAGATGGTGCCTGGCTACGTCTGTCAACCACTGAGAAAGAGATCAGTGTAGGAGATCCTGGATAGAGTGGGAGAAAAATGTAGAGCACAACGAGAAATCATAAAAAAGAACAAGCTTACTGGTCTGGTAGAGACTAGTGAAAACCACAAGACTATGCACCCTAGTCACTCTTCAGGCCTGGAATTGAACTCACTCCCGTGACTTGCAGCCAAACAGTAGTCAGAAGTATGAGGTGAACATTTACATCAGGTAAGTACACTCCTTAGAACAATCAACCATGGGAGATCAGAAGGGCAGTATTTGCACAAGGAGATAGCTCAGAAGGGAGGAATGCATAGGAAAGAAGGACACAGGGAAAAGGTAACCACAGGGAGGAAGTGGCAAGAAAGTTGTTTGTAATCAATGTCATGAAACAAAATGTGTATGAACCGTTGTATGAAAAATGAATTTGCTCTGTAAACTTTCACACAAATCACAATTTAAAAAAATAAATAAATAAATAAATGTTACCACTGCCAGACTTTTTGATTCTTTAGTCATTTTTCTTTCCATGGAAACAGGGACTCCTAACTGTGTGGTCTGCAGGATCCTTATGTAGGACATGAGGCAGTCATGGTGACTAAATCTGAGAGCCTGAGACTATGTCTTCAATCTGTAGTTTTCTTGTATGGCCTGATAAAGGAATCTGTGATAACTTTCACAGTTTAGTTTAAAATGTGGGGTTGGGCAAGTGAACATTTGAAATCTGTTTACAATCCAAAATATTGTGACTCTAATATTCACCATTTACATTACAATTTTATTTATATTAAAAGTGTTAAAAAGAAAATATGTCACTTTGAGGACTAAAGTCAAGGGAAGGGTCACTATGAGTTGGATCATGGCAGTGAGTTTGGTTTTTTGGTTTATATGCATACAAAAGCTGGACAATGAATAAGAACAAAGAATTGATGCCTTTGAATTATAGTGCTGGAGAATATTGAATATACTGTGAACTGCCAGAAGAACGAACAATCTTTCTTAGAAAAAGTATAGCCAGAACACTCCTTAGAAGCAAGGATGGCGAGACTTTGTCTCAAGTACTTTGGACATGTTATCAGGAGGGACCTGTTTTTAGAGAAGGACATCATGCTTGGTAAAGTAGAGCATCAGCAAAAATAAAGGAAGGAATGGAATGACACAATGGCTGCAACAATGGGCTTAAACATAGCAACAATTGTGAGGATTGAGCAGGGCCTGGGTAGTGTTTGGTTCTGTTGTACATAGGATTGCTATGAGTAGAAACCAACTCAATGACACCTAACAACAACATTATCAACTCTGAACCTTCTATTGGTTAGTGAACAACAAGTACCTGTTCACACTTTGTGGTATATTTCCTATGGCAGAGAAATTACCATCTCCAAAAGAAGCCATTTTGACAGTTTCTAATTGTCAAGTACCTCTGTGTGTTGTTGTTGTTATGTGCCGTCAAGTCGAACCCCACTCATAGCAACCTCTCCTTGGGTTTCCCAGGCAGTATCACTACAGAAGCAGATTGCCCAACCTTCCTTCCGAGGAGTGGCTGGTGGGTTTGAACCGCCAGTCTTCTGGTTAGCAGTCAAGTGCCTTAGGCACTACGTTACTAAATCTGCCTTAATCCAATTAATTAATCCCAGTCCTTTCCTTCTCTCAGTCAGTGACTTTGGTCCCAGGGTGAAATGATTATAAGAAGCTATCCTATTTTTATGCCTGGAGTGCATTATCTTGTCTTTGTAATATCCCCATTCTTTTCTTCCTCTAATAATCCATGTTTACCTATTCAGCTTCTTTCCCTCATACTTAATTCCCCAAAGTTTGAAGTTTTGTGATGCAAAAAATGTGTATTCTTTTGGAAAATATGATTCTGATTGATATCGGAACATTTGAAATGTGTGATGGTTATACATATGATTTTTTTTTTTTTTTTTTTTTGCTCATGTCTATTGATATTACCCCAAGGAACTGGATTTTCAAGTAATATTTTTTGGCTTAGTCCTTCTCCTATGTTCCAGGTTTCTCCTCTTCATCCCTCCAATTTGTCCCCCAATCCTTGGCTTCCATCCATTCATGCAGGCATTGATTGATTTATTCTTTGAATATTTATCAAGTCACTACTACATGTACATCTTTGTTAACTTCTAATCTAGATTTCAATGTTGAAATTATCTGAACCTTGCCCTTAAGGAACTCACAGTCTAGTAGAAGATTTAGGTCACACACAGAGAAAGAATTAGTAGTATACATCAGCATTTTTTCAAAACCACAAATAGAAACTGATTAGCAGCTCATGGAATCGATTAGTAGGCCATTACACACATTTAAAAGGAGCTCTAGGGGCTGCCAACCAAAAGGTTGGTGGTTGTGAACATACTAGCTGCTCCAGAAAGATTAGGCAGTCTGCTTCCGTAAACATGTACAGCCTTGGAAACCCAATGGGTGTTGCTATGATTCAGAATCAACTCGATAATAATGAGTTTGGTTTGAGTTTGACCGGGATTAAAATGAAAAAAAAATTGAATAGAAAATACTGTAGTGACTCACACAGTAAATTTAAGTGTTTTGTGAAACATCAATTTAAAGTGTGTGTATATGTGTTTGCAGGGTTATGATGTAATGTGACTCATAGTGACCCTACAGGACTCTGGTGGCATAGTGCCTAAGGCATTTGACTGCTAACTAGAAGGCTGGCAGTTTAAACCCACCAGCCACTCCTCGGAAGGAAGGTTGGGCAATCTACTTCCGTAGTGATACTGCCTCGGAAACCCAAGGAGGGGTCACTATGAGTTGGATCCCACTCCACGGCAGAGAGTATAAGACTGAGTAGAATTGCCTCAGAGTTGTAATCATTAAGGCTGTAATCATTAAGGAAGGAGCTCTGGTGGTGTAGTAGATGAGGCATTTCAGCTGCTAACCCATAGGTCAGCAGTTCAAACCCACCAGGTGCTCCACAGAAGGACAATGGGCAATCTACTTCTAAAAAGACTTACAGCCTTAGACATCCAGTGGAAGTCCTGTGAGTTGCAATCAACTTGGTGGCAGTGAATTGAGTTTGGTTAGTCATTAGGGAAGCAGACTGCTACACTGTTTTCCTGTAGAGTGGCTGGTGGATTTGAACTTACAGTTAGCAGCTGAGCTCTTAACCACTGCATCACTGGGGTCCCTATGATTCAGAATTGACTCAATGCCAACAGGTTTTGACATAATGTGTTTTACTGTATCTCACACTCCAAAGTTTGAAGAGCACTAGCTTAGAAGAGGAACAGAGAGAGAAATGGGTCTCAAACATTAATGTACATGGGAATCACCTAAGAATATTGTTAACACTAAGTGCTTCATTCAGCTGGTAAGTGGTTGGGCCTGAGATTCTATTTCTGACAAGCTCCTAGGTGGGATCACTGGTGCCTATCCACATAGAAAGATAGTGTTTTGGTTACCTAGTGCCACTCTAACAGAAATACCACAAATGGGATGGCTTGAACAAACAGAAATTTATTCTCTTATAGTTTGGGAGGCTAGATTCTGGGTTCAAAGTGACAGGTTCTAGGGGTTGTGTGAAAGCCCCTTGACCTTGGGCTTCAGCTCTGCCTCTTGCTTCCAGCCTACTGAACGCAGAGGCATCTCTTTACTCAGGCAGCTACTGGCTGCTGAGGCTAACAAGTCCAAGGTCAACAAATAAAATGGCACCATCTTGTTGTTACCAAACAACATGGCAGGCCATTTATTCAAGTCCATTGAAAGTTCCAGGATTGGCAGAGCATGGCAGGCTGCTGAACAACAACTCAACTACATATAGTATTCAAGTGTGCCATAAGCTAGAGACCGTTCCCAAAGATGCTTCTTATAGATTGGAAGCAGACCATATCTCTAAGCAGCTACTCAGCTGCTTGTGGTAGACCCCACCATGCGGTTGATTGCCAGTCTCATTATGGGGAATAACTACCACCAGCTGCCCAGTTACTCAACTAGGCCCAGCCAAGTGGACATACAACCTTAACTACCACAGAGTGCTAGACAGAAAGACTATTTCTAGGGGAAAAACACAAGAACTCTCCGAAGCCATTCATTTGTTGGTTCAAGTGCCTCCAAGGAATGATAGGAAACAAGATTTTTCCTTTCTCTTTCTTATTTTCGCTTTTGGTTGATTGATAGAAAGCCTAACCTATTCCATTATCCTCTAAAGGCTATTGTGTGTACAGTTTTCAGGTGCTGAATGTTAAAGCCTATAGACTGGATAAGTTTCAGACCAACAACAACCAACAACCAGTTGCTGTCAGTTCAGTTCTAACTCATGGTGGCCCCATATGTATCAGAGTACAACTGCGCTCCATAGGGTGTTCACTGGCTGATTTTTTTGGAAGCGGAATCCCAGGTCTTTCCTCCAAGGCAAATCTGAATGGACTAAAACCTCCAGCCTTCAGTTAGCAGCTAAGCATGTTAATCTTTGCACCACTCAGGGACTCCCAGGCTTCAAAGGAGTTAATGTGAAAAGCTCTACTGTTGTCTCTGGGGTTTGCTCCCAGTTTACCACTGCATCACAACAAATGTGCCTTTCCATACAATGTCCCCTGCAACTAATGATGGGGTGGTTCTTCTAAAGCAGGCTTTTATGAACAAGAGCAGAAAGAGTTTCATTTATTTCAGCTTCTACCTGCCACCACATTTCATCAGACTTCCTTCACCTTGGATCTGGACAGCTGCCTTGACCTCCTAATGGTTTTGTCTGCTTGAAGTTGTTCCTCCTTCCCCCCATCTTTCCTTTTTGAATCTATCTGTACAGGGACATATTGATCATCCTAAAATGAAGTTTCATTGTTTTCTTTTATTGCTTAAAACTCTTCAGTGGCTCCCCATCGCCCAGGCAAGCTCTCTGCTCCTGCCAGACTTGTTTGTTGCTTGCTCCAATGTGTCCTTCATCCTTCACTTTGACCTCCCTTTTCCTTCCCTTAATGATCTTGCCTTTCCAGCTATCCAAATCCCACCTATTCTAGGCTTTAACTTAAATCCCACTCCTTTCAAGAAGCCTTTCTCAGAAACCCCAAAGGAAATGAGTCTCTCTCCCCTTTTGCTGATGTTTCAACACAATAATGCTGAGCATAATTTGTGTACCTGCTGTGGCAGAAAAAGCACAGGACTGGCAGTAGGAGACCAGACTGGGGTCTGATCAAGTTGGCTGTGTGTGTCCTTGCGAAAGTCACCTGCCCTCGCTGAACCTCAATATCCCTATTAACCTAATGAAAAAATTAGAGGCAGTGATCTCTAAGTGACTGCATACGGATGCTCAATCAAATGTGTGCTTTGCTAGTTTTCTAAGTTTCCCGAGAGATCTCACGTTCTATTTTTCTGGTGAAATTTTCCTTTTTTAATCACGATTTCTGTTAATACTGAACTATCACCCATTTTTGAATTGTCTTCTAATTTTTAAAATCTCACATCTATTTCTTTTGTCTTTCTTACTAACATCAGGAGTAAGTTTTTTAAATTAGGGTAATGAGGCCCAGAGAAGGCCTGGGAAGGGCACTCAGAGCTGAGCAGATAACACAAAGCCTAGCCAGGGAGGGTCCTTATACTCCAGGACACTCCCGGGCGTCACTCAAAGTGGGTGCACACTCATTATTTTGTCAGTTGATTAGAAGTTGTCAGGCCCATCACGCAAGACAACTCCCTTCTCTGGAAGGAGGAGCCCCTTGGCATCCTGGTTAACAAGAAAAGTGCTTACTCCAAGAGGAAGGCGGGGCAAGCCGGAACAAGCTCGCGCTACGAACCCACATACTCTTCCACCTGGTGTTTCTGAATCTTTTTCGCGGAGGAGCAGGAAGGGGGGTTCAAGGATACTTGGACCCTGTTCCTTTGGCGAAGACACGTAGCCTCCTCCGGCCGCCGCTACCCGCTGATTCTGCGGAGTGGAGCGCCCCGCCTCCCCCCTGCGTTTCGCTCAGGCTTCTCCGGCTCTGCAAACGGAAAGGGGAGCTGAGGGAGCTGTGCACAGCAGTCTTCCCGGAGCCGCAGACGAGGAGCCCCGCGCCCTCGGGAGCCTCTCAGTGGCTTCCCCTCCGTGGCGCGGGTGTGCAGGCTCTCCCCGTCTCTCCCACCCGCGGCTCGCCCTCGCTCCCTCCCTCCAACCCCTCGGGCCGGAGCGCGCACACCAGGGCTCCGGCACGTGGGCGCGCGGGAGGCGGCGGCCGCTGCTGCCGCTGCTGGTGCCCAAGCCTCAACCCGATCCCGAGCCAGCGAGATCGCCCTCCATGCTGCGGGCGCTGCGGCCGCCTTTCGCTCAACCTCTGGCCTCAGCCCAGCCTCGGGAGCCTAAGAAGCAGCAGAGGGAAGGAGGACGAAAACAGGAGGAGGGGCGCGGCGGGCTGGGGCGATCCGGGCTCTGAGCAAGGGGCGCCCGCAGCCGGAGGAGGCAGCCCGGCTCTCTGGCTTGCGCTCGGTTCCAGCCTCTGCACGATGCCACTGCGCTCCTAAGCGGCGGCCAGTGGAGGCTTCCCGTAGCTGCTCCGCTCGCGCCAGCCCCCTTTCCACGGGCGAATCCCTTGTCAACCTCGGAGGACGCGCCTGGCCCCTCGAGCCCGAGCGAGCGCGAAGTCCCAAGTCCGCCCCCAGGGCCACCAACTTCCCTAGGAGCCCCTCTCCTCGTCGCAGCCTGCGCCAGTCCTGGGAGCGATGCGCCCCCAGCCGGGCGGCGTGCCCTCTGCCAACTCGCCACCCATGGGATCGACTGCCCTCGGCTGCCCTGCTTGGAGTGCGTAGCCTTCGCCGCGTGTCCAGGGATAGGAGCGAGACGCCCAGGCGTTTCGCGGACCCCGCACACACAAGTTGACTGGGGTCCTCCTTCGGAGAGAGCGTCTACACCTAGGGGTGAGTAACCTGCTGACGGCGGCGCCCTTTACTCCAGCTAGGAGCTTGCAGAGATGGCAGGGAGACGCAAGAAAGTTGGGTCTCTTTGCACCTATATTGGTATTGGCGGCGGAACGCAACATTGGATTTCCCCAACTCGGTCCTTTTGGGAGCTACCTCTGAATGCCTTCATCTTTATGCAAAGGAGGCAGCCCCTTCCCTTCCCAAGGAGAAAAGGGGTTCCCTGGAGCAGGCCACTGACTGTTCTCCATCAGTGTGCCAGTTGGGGTTTTTCAGCCGCCCGCGCGTTAAGCAGACACCCAGCGTAAGCGCTTGGAGATCTGTAGCCGCCTGGGCGCGCTCGGAGATCATGGGCAACCCGGGTCCCTAAAGAAGGCTGAGCGAGCTTCGCTAAAGAGAAGTGACTTCTGGTATATTAAGGAAGTGTGTGTGTGTGTGTGTGTGTGTGTGTGGGTAGGGAAGGTAGCTCCAGGAGGAGGCTTGAGTGAAGTTTATTTGCCTCTCAGAAATCTGGCACTTGGGGTTTTCTGCTCAGAGGTGCGGATTTGGGGGCGCACAACCCAAGATGCGGGACAGAGTCCAACTGGTGGCCTGCGCGTGCTTCCCTTGGCCAGGCACTGGGGAGGGTAGCCGCTCCCTCTCTGGGGCCCACCCTGCTGGCTGCGGTCGCTTTTAGGGGCACATTTGAACATGGGTGAGGAAATGCTCTCTCTACGCTCAGGTCCGATTTGGGGTGAGTGTGTGTGACGCATCCAAATGCCTCCTGTCGGAAAACAGCGGCTGCATTGTGTCCCTGACTGAGGTTTCAACTTGCAGGCAACTGAGGGGCCATTCAGCTGGAGCAATGTGGACTTGGCGGGTCCTCTGACGAGAGTCCTGGCCTTCGCTGCGGTCCAGGCAGCGGGTATTCCAGCTTCCCTGCCTAGGCAGCCAGCCAAACCTCAGCAGAGTGTAGCTCCTCTGTACTCCCCTAAGGCGAGGGGGAGTGGCGGGAGTTTATTCGTTACCTGCTTCTTGCACTTTTATCCTGGGACTCACATGAGGGCGGGGTGTGGGTGTACACGTAGTGTGCACGGATGAGTATGGGGACAGATTAAGTTTGAGAGCTGAACGTAAAAGACTTGAAAGAGATAAAAGCTCTGCACCCGCTAGAGAGAGGGCGGGGCTGAACAAAAAGTTTCTTCTGAACTCACCCTCCCTCTGCGAATTTCTTTTGTATGAGGTGTAAAAAGCTTTGGGGCCTGAAAGTGGTGGAATTGTAATGTAGCATCTTACAAGGCTGCTGCCTAACTTCTCCTTCCCTACTTTTCTCATCTGTGGTGGGTTGGAGACAATTATTTCTGCTGGTGGTCAGAGCTCCAGAAAGTCTATGAAGGAGGCACTTAGAGGTGGGTGTCCTAATGGCCAATGGAAGAGCTGATGGGAGATGGAGGCTCATGAATAGCAAGCACTCAGTTTTTACTTAGATGTTTTATTTTGAAGGAAGTGGTTGGTTTTGGAAGGATTGAGGAGATTTTAGGAAGCCACAGCTTTCCTAATTACTCCCATGCCTGCCCACCTCACAGGGAGCTGTGTGTACTTAGGGAACAAAGAGGTGGACACTTGAAAATGGCAGTGAGTTTGGTTTGTTTTTGGTATTGTGTGTTATACAGAGACAGAAAGATACAGATAGGCAGACGGAGATACAGAGATAGAGAAAGAAGTAACAGGGAGAGAGAAACAGAGAGACACAACAAGACAGAGACACACAGAAAGAAGCATCTGCTGCTAGCTTTTGGCCCTGCAGCTTCCTCTCAGATGGAAGCTCTAGGTCCTGGAGCTTTTTGTCCTTCCCGCCTCCACTTTGTAATTGCTACTGCCTCCTTCCAGACCTAATTTCGTTTCCTTTCTCACTAAAACCCCTCCTCACCCAAAATCGCTGAAGAAAGTCTAAGTAGAGCAAGTCCCTTGACTTAGCATTCAGGCTGTCTGATTTAACATGGGGGCACATGCTTAGGTGCCCCCTGGAGGCTATATGTTGGAAGGGAAGCCAGGCGCTGATGGGAGCTGGGATACCAAGAGGGGCTTATTGACAGCAACTTGTTAGGGAGCTCTGATGGTGTAGTGCCTAAGGCATTTGACTGCTAACCAGAAGGCTGGCAGTTCAAACCCATCAGCCACTTCTGCAGTGATACCACCTCAGAAACTCAAGGAGGGATCACTATGAGTCGGATCTGACTCGATGGTGGTGAGTTTGGTTTGTTTTTGGTATTGTGTGTCATAGAGAGACAGAAAGATACAGACGGGCAGAAAGAGATACAGAAATAGAGAAAGAAGTAACAGGGAGAGAGAAACAGAGACACAACAAGACAGAGACAAACAGGTGGAGGGAGAGACAAAGGGAGAGAGAGACACACAGAAAGTAAAAGAGAGAGAAAAAGACAGATGAGAGAAAGAAAGCTATCCAGTAGAGGGGGAAGACTGAGAAGAGAGAAGAATGGGGAAGAGAAGTGGAAAGGAAGGGAAATAAATCTGAAGAAGGATATGAGAGGAGAAGGAAAAAGGGAAAAGGGGTGAACAGGTGCCTCTGGGTGGGTTCAGACCACCATCCTTTCAGTTGGAAGTCTAGTGCTTAATAGTATGTGCCACCCAAGGAAGTGAGTAGACACTTGCTTATTATGTTTAATTTTTATAAATCATGCTGCTATTCTAAGTGAATTGACATAATCCACATCTCTAAGTAGCCAGCCCTTGGTTAATGTTTGTTTCTCTGGGGAATCAAGAATTATGCAGAAATCGGACACCTGCTTGGAACCCAGCTGCACTGGTGGTGACAAGAATGTAAGAAGTGTAGATTCCTGGTGAATGCACAGATGCACAAATGCATTAAACTCCACAGCTTTTTTTCTAGCTGTGTACTGGAGAATTGAGGGGGTTGTCATATAAACCATATTTGCCCATGATTATCTAACCCCTGTTTACAGAAGAATCTCCTGGGAGCTTCTGAATAAAGCACATTAAATTGCTGGATCCACTCCCTTGGGAGTCTGAACCATTTGGGGCAGGAATGTGCCCCAGTTGATTCTAGAGTGGGTGGTCCCTGAACCACACTTGGATGAACCATGTAACACCCTTCTATAATTTGTTTCTGTACTTTCTCCTAAGAGATGTATTAAAACCTCTCTCCAGTGACCCCTTCTCCTCTGAAAAACCCAGTTTATGTGAGTTTCTCTCAGTAAAAGAACAAGACCAACGAAAAAGCTCAGCTAGGGTTACCTTTCCATGCACCTCATTAATCACAGCTACTGGGGAAGGCAGAGGCTCCTCTGGTTGACCTTGTCACGGGCAGTCACCACTAATAGATACTGAGTGTTTATGTGGCAGGGCATGGTCCTGGGTATTCTTTATACTGTGTCTACCCATTTAACCATCACAACCAAGTAGGCCATAGGCACTGTAGTTATTATCTGCATTTTACACTTGAGCCCAAAGAAACTCAGGGAAAGTACATTTGTGGTCCAAGAGATACTATATTAGTTGTCTGTAGTCCCTCAGCTAGAAAGTGGTGGTATTGTTTGTTGCTTTTGAGTCGATTCCAACTCATAGTGACTCCATGTGTGCAGAGTAGAACTGCTCCGTCGGGGTTTCAAGGCTGTAACCTTTCGGAAGCAGATTGTCAGGCCTGTCTTTGGAGGTGCCTCTGGGTAGATTCAAACCACCAATCTTATAGCTAGTAGTGTAGCACTTAACTGTTTTCACCACACAGGGACTCCTAGCTCAAAAGTACCAGGGCAGAACCCAGGTTTGATTGACTCCAGAGTCTGAGTACCATCCCATTCTAGACTGATAGAGCCAAAAGATTTTTAGAGACCTTTTCCAAGCACTCTTACTCCCCAGTTTACCAGATGAAGAACATGAGAATTGATCAAGAAACTGAAAAGTGACTTGACAGAGATCCTACATCCAGTTTCAGAATGGGATGGAGCCTTGGAATCCTGAGTCCCAATCCAGCATTCTTCCCATCCCAACAGTGATTGTCACATCTGGCTATCCATCAAGGTTGCATGAACATCTTAGTCAAAATACACAATCTTGGACCCCACTAGAGGCTTACTGAATCAAAAACCTTGGGGGCAGAGAGCTCAGAAATCCATATTTTTAGTCTACACCCAGGCCTACCCCTCTACATTTCCAGATGCTCCATTTTCAGAGCTCCTGGAGTCTGACCTTGTTGATCCCTTACAAAAAGCTTTGTGAGGAGAATCCTGAGCCCCTCTCTCTCCCAGCAAAACAAATGCAGATCAAGTAGTATATTCTGTGTATGGCACAGTTCACACTGATGTACCACACGTACAGAAACAAGCTGGTCAGCCTGCAGGGAGCTCTGAGAGCTCTTTGAGATATGTAGCAATCACATTGATTTTTGTTACACTTGTTATTTCCTATGCCAAGTTAGAAAGCATTTAGGGAAACATCAAATGCTCCTTCAAACATCAGTGTTGCTGTTTGTACTAAAACTTGACACAAAATGACACCATGAGACAGAATCATGTACCACTGTGCCAAAAGTATGAAGCTCACTCTCCCAATTTATTGGATCTAGCTGTGGTGGAAGGAAGACCCCTTTTCCTCCCCTTCATTGTTATGCTTTTGACTCCCCTGGAATGTATCAGTGCCTCATTCTGCAGGTGAAAAAGAGCCATCACACCCATTCTGTCCCTTTCTGGCCCAGTTACATTGTTTTCTCGGTGACCTCACTGTTTTTTCCTTTTCTGTTTCATTGAAAAGTGGCCAAAGGTGCCAGACATCTTGTCCAGCAAACTGTTTTGTCATCTTTCCTTTTACAGATCCAAATTTATTTTCTGAATCTGTTACTTCTAACCCTGACCTCTTATTCAAGGATGGTATTTGGAGCTTAGGTAACATTGATAAGCAAAACTCTGATACTTGTATTTTAAATAATCACAATCATTTGTGGTTAGAATGCGAACCATGAGGATAAGATACATTTACAATTTCTGCATCTTTAATCTGCTGGGCGTTTCTCTGCCGCCCCCCCCCCCCATTTTACTGGTGAAAATCTGCTTTTCCAATACAGCAATGGACAAGTAGAAGGTGGAAAGAAACATTTTTAGTGGTTAAGAATTGGCCTCTGAATGTAGACTGCTAAGTCAAGTTCTACCTCCACCTTGCTAGCTAGATACCTTGGTCTGGTTATTTAATAGTTCCATGTCTCCATTTTTCATCTGTCAGTGGAAGATAACAGGATGTCCCCTCTGTGCCTGTTGCAAATATTTAATTAGATGAATGACTGAAGTGTTTGTTGCAGTATCTGAAATGTGTAAGGACTCACCTGTTAGCTAGCACCCTTACTGCTATTAAATGCTTGATGTTGCCTGATTCTACTTACTTGGGATGAAACTGGTTTCCAGGGGGTTTAAGCAAGATCTCAGGGTCACACACATGCTGTGTAACAGACTTAGTTGGGAGCTGAGATCTGGCTTTTAAAATTTTCCTGCCCTTGCTTTGCTTATGAACCACTGTACCTTCTCTATACGTTAAGGCAGAGAGTGAATTTGAAACATATTCTGGTTTATATTTTTAATTAAGCCCATTAGATAGATGTCAAATAGAAATATTCTAGTTGGAGATACTTGAGCTCTGAGGGAAAAAAATTAGGAGATTTAATCACCTCTGAATACTTGCTTTTGCTTTGCTCTCAGGTGGGAGGTGATTTTCACTCATCCACCCCCTGCTACTGGGCTGATTCCTACCTGTTTCTAAGTTCTTAGCATCCATATCACTTTCTTGGGAAAATATCCCTTGACTCCTCCAGGTTGGGTTAGATGTCCTCATAAAGTGCTTCTCCAGTTAAACTGTACTTGTCCCTTGATGTCTCTGTATCTGCCACTCAGTCTGTAAGCTTTGTAAAATCAGGGGCTTAGTCATATTGGAAGTGGTGTTTACAGTACCTAGGAATGTACAGAAAATTGACAAAAATATTTTCTTATTCATTAATTGAAATTGGAGTTACTTCTGTATAGTCCAGAGAAAATGACCCTTGTCTTTCAACTCTTAAAAAAAAAAAAAAAAAATCCAAACAAGGGAGTTGAAAACTGTGAGGTATAATGTGTCCCCAGAGGCATCAGTTCTTCAGATGGAAGAGGACTGTAATGGTATCAGTAGTTGGTGATTAACTGTATTGGTAGCTTTGGGCAAGTTTCTTTGTGATGTTGCTTAAGATGTAATTAGAAGGGACATTCTGATTTATAAATTAAGGTGATTTTATCTGTACATTTAATTAGTTGCTCAAAAAGATAGTTTTGTTTCTCAGCCCAAAAGTTTTGAAAATTAATAGGCTTTTGGAGTTAGAACTGAGGTTAGAATTAATCAAGTCCTTCCAGTTTGAATGAGAGATGAGGAAGTTGAGGCTCAGAGAAGAAAAGAGACTTGCCCCAAGTCACCTAGCAAGTAAGGGGTAGTGCTACTGTGAGAGCCAGTGGTGTCTGGCTCTTAGCCTGGTACTCTTAATGCACAGCTGACAGTGATTAACACCCCCATGGTGAGTTCTTCCTCCTTCCTTGCTTTGGAGATGTATTTGAAAGCTGTCTGTGTACACTCAGCAAGGCCCCTGCAAAATTCCAAGCTCATGCTTTTCTGAAAAGGAGTGAAGCAGTCCTGCAACTGTTTACTGATGGGGCAAACACCAAGTGTCAAAGATGTTTGTGCTCCATCTTGGAAGGTTATAAGGCCTTATGGGATTTTGGGATTCCTAGTCTACTTTTCAAGGCAGGACACATGGCTTGACAGACCTCTTCCTTTGGTGTTTTATGTGTGTTACTTTTTCTTTTCTTTTTTTCTCTCATGTTTCTTTCATTTTTGACCAAGTTGTTATCTTTAATAAAATGAGCAGCCTTCCTGAAAATGAAATTAATAAAATTGACGTCATAAGAAATAGAAACTCTTAATTGTTCCATAGCTGTCAAAGAAATTGGATTCATAATCAGCAACATCTCTCACAAAAAATCTTCAGGCCAGATGATTTCCCCTATGCATGTTATCTAACTTTTAAAGAAAGAACAAGACTAGTCTTATGCAATCAGTTATAGAAAATAGAGAACAAGGGCCATTTCTCAACTCATTTTCTGATGCCACCATTACCATGACCACAGCTTGATTATTTACATCTTCTTGTGTCCATTTGAAGCATTGTGGTTTTCAAGTAATTGACAATTTTTATCTAAATTGTCAAATTCATTGGCATGAAATGTACATAATTCTCATCTAACATTTGCAGTGTCCATAGGCTATGTAATGATGCCCTTTTTTTTATTTCTAGTATTTATTTGTGTTTTTTCTCCTTTTTAGTGATCAGTTTTGCTAGACGCTTATCAATTTAGTGGCTGGTGGGTTTAACCACCAGCCTTCTGGTTAGCAGTCAGATGCCTTAGGCGCTACGTAACCAGAGCTCCCTTTTTTATAACACATTCTATATTTTATTTTTAGAAAGATCATTCATATCAAATGTTATAACTAAAAACTTTTCTATTTTTTGTTCTTATAAATTCTTCAATGATTTTGTCACAGTTAAGCTGCAGAATAGTATTTTGTTTCATACATAATAAAGGTAGTGACTAGAATCTTCTTGAGTCATTGTTGTACACTGGGTTTTGGAGTCTTTTAGGGATAAATACATGTGTTCTGTTGTGCAATTTGTGATCATTAAAGTTAGGAAATGAGTAAAGCAATTTCAGTATTGGGAAATATGTATTGTATTTTATCTTCTGAGTAAAATTTGTCTTTCTTCAATCTGTAAACTTACTTCTAATGTAAGAATGAAATTGTTCCACTTCTCTGGAAAAGTTTGTATTTAAATAATTGGGATAAGCCTGCACTAATTTCTTGGATGCCTTCATGCATTCCATGCATTCTTCTTCTTCTTCTTCTTTTTTAACTTTGTATTATGATTTGGGTAAAAGTTTACAGAGCAGATTAATTTTCAATTTGAGAAATCATACACATTTTGTTCTGTGACATTGATTGTAATGTAATCTTGTAATGTAGTCCCCACAATGTAACAACACTGTTCACACTTCTTCACTGTGCTTATTGTTTCCCTTCATCCTTCTTATTTATCCCTTCCTGCCTTCTGAGTTTTATTCCTGGACAAATGCTTCCCTTTTTTTTTTTTGCTCTCTTATGGTTGTTGTTCTAAAGAGTGCTTGTCTCCCTGGTGTCATTGTTCACCTTGTAGGCCTATCATTTGGCTGAAAGTTGAGCCCCAAGGGGTGAGTTTACTTTTAGGCTTGATGGGTGGCCGAGGACCATAGTCTTAGGTTCCACCATTCATTATCGGGCCAATAAGCCTGGTGTTTTTTATTATTTTGAATTTTGTTCCATTCTTTTTTCCTTCTCTATATGAAACCTCCTTTCACAGCAGTCTGTAGTAGTAGCCAGGCACCATCTAGTTTATCTGGCCTTAGACTCATGGAGGCTGGGCTTTGTGTGATGCATTAGTACTTTGGACCAATTATCTCTTTACATCTTTGATTTTCTTCACTCTTCATTATTCAGGATGGGAAGTGACCAATAGTTGTACCTTAGATGACCGCTCACAAACTTTTAAGACCCCAGTTGCTACTGTGTGTGTGTAGTTTCAAGAGCACTAAAGATATATGGAAGTTCATTGCGGAGCCTCTGACACAGTGTCCTTGCCAAAGCAGTAAATCAGATCATACCCTTTTCTCAACACTTTCTTTCTTTTAGATGAGAAGCAGCTGAGAGATGGAACCCTTCTCTCTACCCCTGGGGTGCTTTGGAGTATGACAAACTGGATCAAGTCTTACTCAGCCTTAATACGTCCTCAGACACAGGACCATGTGCAGTGTGTTCTGACACTGTTAATGAACAGATCTTTATGACATTGTGTCAATATTATGGAGACATTAAGGCACAGATCATTGGGGCGGTATATTGTGGATGATCCTTTGGAAACATTATAATCAGTGCTGACAAGACAGCAGAAGTATCTCAACAGAGCACTGTCCCTGTATCCCAAAAGGATTTCCAAACCAACTGCAGTAGTGAGACTTGGTTATTCAAGGAGAGAAGACACCTGTAATAATTTCCTTTGAATTTCAACCATAATCCATCTGAGAATTTTGGATTTGGTGTTCAAGGGCAACTAATTGCAAGGGAGAAACACCTTTCTCTTGCCCCCCACACACACCAGAACAAGCTTTTCCAGGTTCCTGTAATTACTGTAGAGTAATTCCTTTGGACTCCAAATAGTTTGGAGTTTTCTGTGGTCCCCTATTGATTTGCAAAACTTGCTAAATAGGATATTTAGCTGCTTTAGCTGTCTAGAACGAAAATCTCATACTTTTCACCCATCAAGGCATTTTGAGTGCCTTTGAAGTTAAGTATCACTAGCCCCAGCAACACCACTAGTACATCTCTTGTCACTTCTACAATTGATTACTATTGGCATTTACTGAGTATCTACTTGATAGCACACTACTGGGTAGTGTAAATGTTTAATATGCTTGGCTGTAGACCGAAAGGTTGGAGGTTTGAGTTCAACCTGAGGTGTCTGCAAAGAAAGTCCTGGAGATCTACTTCCAAAAAATCAGCCTTTGGAAACCCTGTGGAGGACGGTTCTATTCTGACACATATGAGGTCACCATGAGTCAGAATTGACTTGACAGCAAACACGGCGAAACAAAAGAAAACAACAAATGTTACAACGTAGATTTACTATTTTTACATGTATTTTTTTCATCTCATATTCCCAGTTCCCAATGTTGTAATGATGGGTAGAAGAATTAAGAAATTGCTGTAAAGATGACTAGCACGCTGCATAGTAGGGGCTTGATAAACCACAATAAAAAGGCAGTAGTTTGGGTTGCAAGATACTGGACAGCAATGTAAAAGGGTAGCAGGAAGGGTGACATTTGCTTCCTTTTCCCTGTTTCCAGACATCCAGGTCTCCAAGTGGATTTTTAGTGAAAGCTAGGTAAACTGAGACTTAGAAAAATTAGCATATATCAAATTTTCCCTGTTCTAAGTAGCAGTGCCAGATTTTGAATCCAGGCTTCTCTGATTTTCACAGTTTGTTAGACAATAAACTCATTAAAACCCAAACTCACTGCCATCGAGTTGTTTCCAACTTCTATAGCAACCCTATAGAATAGAACAGAACTTCCCTCTAAGGTTTCCAAGGCTGTAAATCTTTACGGAAGCAGACTACCACATCTTTTTCCCACAGAGTGGCTGTTGGGTTCAAACTGCTAACCTCTAGTTTAGCAGCCCAAAGCTTTCATCCCTGCACCATCAGAGCTCCTTTGTTAGACAATACTATCTCCAATTGACTTATAAAACTCAGAGCTTAAAAGGATCTTAGAAAAATCTCTTGTTTATGGATTTCAAATGACTGTAATATGCATTAAGAAATGTATTTTACATCATTACCTGTTACACACCCACATGCACAACAGAAACAAAAGTTTCAAAATAATATTTTCCATTCTATGGGGGATAAAGGAGCCCTAATGGAACAGTGGTTAATCACTTGATTGCTAACCAAAATGTCACTGTTCAAACCCACCAGACACTCTTTGGGAGAAAGATGTGGCAGTCTGCTTTGGTAAACATTACAGCCTTGAGAACACTATGAGGTAGTTCTTTGCTGTGCTATAGGGTGACTATGAGTCAGACTCGACTTGATGGCATTGGGTTTGGTTTGGGTATGGGTAATAGGCTTTCTATTCTATTTTTGATTATTTCATTAAAAAAAAAAAAAAAGCTGTGACCCACAAAATCAATTTTATAATTCCAGTGGGTTGAAACCCACAATTTGAAAAACACTTGATATATTCTGATACTCTGGACTTTTATAGGTAGAGTAAGTGAGGTTTGGAGATGCTGAACATCATGTGCCAAGTTTGTGGCAGTGCCAGCATTAAAACAGCTCCTGGTGCCCACTCACCACTATGAGCAAAGCTTTGAATGTGGACTCCAGCCATTATGTAGCTTCATTCTAACAGCACTCTTGTCATTAACCAAAGACCAAACTCACTGCCGTCAAGTCGATGCCGACTCATAGCTACCCCTCCTTGGGTTTCCAAGGTGGTGTCTCTATGGAAGTAGATTGCCCAGTCTTCCTTATGAGGAGTGGCTGGTGAGATTGAACCACTAGCCTTCTGGTTAGCAGTCAAATGCCTTAGGTACTATGCCACCAGAGCTCCTCTCTCTTGTCATTGATGGCTCATAGTATCCAACATTTGACATGGTTCTGTTACCTTCATGTACAACTTTTTTTTTTGGGGGGGGAGATTTGAGTAACAGTAACCCTTTTGAGATTTATGGGTTTGATGGTGGGTGTTTGTGGTTGAAAGGAATTATGGAGGAAAAAGATGGTGGTGAGGGCTCTGTGGCTTCTACAGACTTCTTGATCATATTATTAGGGCTGGAGGAAGTGGTGATGCTATCTTGAGTGTCCTTTTTACCCATAACTGTTTTTCTCTGATCCGCTTCCCCTTCTAAACCCAGAGAGTATTACTCCTATGTTTGAAAGCATTAATAAAAGGACCAAGTGCTGAGCCTGGCTCTGCCACAGTTGATGTGCAAAAAGCTCTTTCTGAAAACTCTGGTGACCACTAGGACTGGGAACAGAACATTATTAAAATAGAAATTTTAAATTTACTTAATATTGCACATACATGGTAAAGAACCAAACAGTACAAAATGGTAAAAGGTAAGTGTTGTCCCATCCCTGACTTCAAGTCTCCAATTTCCTCTGGACATAGTGTAGTCAAGTTACCAGTGCCATATTCTGTATTCATGATCTCCAGATTCTTTAAGGACAAAAAGAATTGTCTTCACTTGTGGCCTATCATCCCAGGATCCCAAAGACAGAAGGTCTGTTTCTCCCAGACATATATGTAGACAAACAGCATGTTTTTCCTCTTTAATACAGACAGCTGCATGTGATATACCTTTCTATTTCTCCATTAACAAACACATATTGAGGATAGTTTATGTCAGTGTATATTGAACTGCCTCGTTCCTTTTCTGAGCTGCATAGCATCTCATTGTGTGAATATACTGGGGTTTATATCGACTCCATGCAATTAACAACAAGTGAGATTTATTTAGCTGTGGTGAAGTGTTGTTGTTGTTGTTATGTGCCGTCGAGTCGGACCTGACTCATAGTGACCCCTCCTTGGATTTCTGAGGCAGTATCACTACAGAAGTAGGTTGCCCCATCTTCCTTCCAAGGAGTAGCTGGTGGGTTTGAAGCTCCAGCCTTCTGATTAGCAGTGAAGTGCCTTAGGCACTATGCTACCAGAGAAACCTAAAACTTTGGAGCTAACTTGCAAGTGTGTGTGTACCAGAGAAAGAGATTAGAAAAAGTAGGGACAATGAAAGCCTTACTGAGTAAAGACTGGAACTGTACTTCATTTGTACTTGTTTTAAGAATTCAGTTTTACTATTTACCACAGGGACGGGGAGATGCCATCTTCTGACCTCCTTTAACCCCACACAAGGAAGACAGAGTCACCATCAGTAACCCAAGGCCTATCCCTGTGAGACCAGGTATGCTGCCTCTCTCCAGCCCTTTCATCAACCCTGATACCAACCGTTCCTTTTGCAGCACCCACCAACTTTTTATTGCGTTCGATAATTCGCTGCAGTGGCCACACAGAACTCACAGATTATGGTGTTTATTAGGGAAGCACCAGACTACAATTCAAGTTCAGAAGTGCACTCAGTCTTTCACAGCTGGCTGTCTTACTCAGCTACTGGCAGTCTCAGTAGCACATCAGTCTCTCAGTAGTGTGTGTCTCTTACACCTCTCTCTCAGCAGTATGTGTCTTTTGCATCTCTTAGGTGGCAGTGAGAGATTTCTTCTGCCTCTTGGAGGGCTCCTTTTGAGCCTGGAAGAGGGGCAAACTAACCAATCCCAACATCAGAATTCTATACACCTGAGAGGGCAAACTTCCCAGAAAATTACTTTGTGCTTCTTACAGGAGAAATACTCCAGGTGGATAACTTTAACAATCAGGAGCTACTCAGTTGCTTACAGCAAATTCCACCACAGAGTTTGGAAAGACTTAGGGTAGAAAAGCCACACTATGTAATTTACTATACCACACTATTATAGGAACATATTTACAGAATGGAATGACCAGAAATTATTTGTTGAAGACCTTTTGGCTTTGGGACCCTGGGATGATAGGCCACCAGTAAAGACAATTCTTTCAGCCCTTAAAGAATCTGGAGACTACATTTGCTTACCCAGAGGAGGCTGCAAAGGATAAACAATTGTATCTAATTAAGACTAAGCTGGATATTCTTCAGCAGGGGTCTGCTAGAAGATCATTCTATACAGAAGGAAGAACAAGTAAAAACTCCCTGATGTGGGACAGTGAGTGCCTCTTCTGAGATCCAGCAAGGAAGCCATTGGATCTGGAAGCAGAGGAGGACAGTACATCTTATTGACTCCTGGGAGAAAGTTGTTCTAGGTTCATGTGTTTGGCTTTTGACTGAAAGGTTTGCAGTTCAAGTCCACCAAGGGGTGCCTTGGAAGAAAGGTTTGGCCATCTACTTCCAAAAAAATCAGCCATTGGAAACCCTACTGAGCACAATTCTACTCTGTCTTGCATGAGGTCATGGGCTGGAATCAACTCGAGGCAGCTGGAATCAACTTGAGACAGCTGGGTTTTGTAGGTATGTAATAAGGAGTTCCTATGCAGTGCAAAAGGAGCTCTGGTAGCATAGTGCCTAAGGCACTTGACAGCTAACCAGAAGGCTGGAGGTTCAAACCCACCAGCCACTCCTCGGAAGGAAGGTTGGGCAATCCTACTTCCATAGTGATATTGCCTCAGAAACCCAAGGAGGGGGTCGCGATGAGTCGGGGCCGACTCGACGGCATGTAACAACAACAACAATGCAGTGCAAATGGTTAAGTAGGGAACTACTAACTGAAAGGTTGGCAGTTTGAACGTATACAGAGGTGCTTCAGAAGAAAGATCTGGTAATATGCTTCCTAAAAGTCACAGCTATGAAAACCCTATGGAATACAGTTCTACTCTGACACACATGGGGTTGCCGTGAGTCAGAATGGACTTAGTGACAACTGGTTTTAATACGAAAAAATATTAACAGTTATAAAAATGGCACAGGACTGAGCAACATTTTGTTCTGTAATGTATAAGATCATCATGAGTCAGAGTTGACTCAACGACAACTAACAACCACAATAACAATATGAGGGAAAAACAACAAAATATTACACTTGATTTGCTTTAGCTAGGATTTCATAGAAGGCTTAAATAAAGGTAATATATGTACGGTAACTTCTAAGTTACAAGAAAATAGAATTTCCGTTAAAGAGTTCACTATTATTCAGTGAAATTATTTTACCTATGATCCTGGAGTTGGGAAGAAGCATAGAAATCTGCCCATTAAACATTTGTTCAACCAGGGAAGAAACACTTGAATAAATATGTGAATTAGAAAGTGAACTCACTCTCTTGACTAGTATAAAAATGATGGAAGATAGTATAGCCAGGCATTGAGGCAGCTTCATCCTGACTGGTGAGCAAAAAAAATTGGTGAGGTTTCTAAAAGAAGCAAGTTTTTAATTATCAACTGGGAATTTCCATATTAGCCAAAGTAGGAAGGAAATTTTTACTTTGTATTCAAAGTTATGGGAATTAATAGTTTTAAAATCAGTTATTTTAATGGAAGTAGTAGCATGAAAGGAGCTCCGGTGGTATAGTGCCTAAGCCACTTGACTGCTAACCAGAAGGTTGGAGGTTCAAACCCACCAGCCACTCCTTGGAAGGAAGGTTGGGCAATCGACTTCCGTAATGATACTACCTTGGAAACCCAAGGAGGGCTCGCTATGAGTAGGAGACAGATTGACGGCACATAACAGCAACAACAGTAGCATGAAATTAAACAGCATGGAAAATTAACACCAACCCATTCTGCGCTCCTACCTACCTCAAAGAGAAATACAGGGACACTGTGTATCAAGATACTTGAAATGCATTAATATATTAATATATTTTTACTGACTAACACATATTTTTAACAACAAAAATATCTCAACTCGTAGAAGAAATTTTTATTTTTATAAATCATAGTGATTATGTTGTAGAAACATATACTTAGGACTTTAAAAAAATTTTTTTGAAACAATGTTTTTATTGGATTTTTTTTTCTTGTGGATTTATTTCTTTTAAGGAAAAAAAAATAGCAACAAAAAACATTATCAGTCTAAGTGGCTCTTTTTCAGATGCAAAATCACTCAAACTGAAATCCTTTTTGTACTCAAATTGGGCCTGCCAGCTTTTACAGAGGGCAGTTGGGATAATATGATAAACTGGCCCATGCGTTTAATCTTAGCTCATCAAGGCTGCACCAGAACTGACATTTTCGTACAGTGTGGCTTGATGCTCTGATTACAGATTGGTCTTGAGTAGCTAGATTCTTTGTAATTTTATTCACTGAGGGATTGGTTTTGTATCATTTGGTCTGTTTTGTTTTTGAAACCTGGAGAAGGCAATATATTTCTGTGCCTGCTTCTTTTTTTAGGAATGTGATAGACAGGGACATTCATACAGAGACAGATGAAATTTATTATATACAAAATTAAGAGTTTCATCTTCATTCAAGGCAGTGATGATAACCTTTTTCCTCTTACTTCCACTAGAAGTTTGGCAAAAGTGGTTTGAATTGTAGTTTTAAGAAGAGTCTTGAGTTTTTATATTTCTTATCATTGATTTTATGTGTGAAAAATTTGTGGATTATTTTGGAAAGGATAAAATCTATAATTGTACCTCTTGTGCTTGTTTTCAAGAATTCAATTTTTAATTCAATATTATGAACTATTTTGCACAATGAAATTACTAAAAATTATTTGTTGATTAAGGGCCTTTTGTCCGTGGAGTCTGGGGAGGATGAAAGGCAAAGTAAAGATAATGCTTTCTGTGCTTGAAGATTCTAGAGAAGGTAAGAACTTCCCCAGAGAAGGTTGACAATGATAAACGATCACCTGTGATTAAGACTTAAACTGGATGCTGTGGACAATTAATCCACTAGGATTCAAAGAAGATTGTGATTAAGGAGCTATATAATTGGGTGAAGTTATCAACATATGATCAGAGTAACCACCTAATAATGAAAAACCAAACCAAAACATGGAATCTGACTCATGGCAACCCTGTGTGTTAAAGTAGAGCTTGGGAGCTCTGGTGGCATAGTGCCTAAGACATTTGAGTGCTAACCGGAAGCGTGGCGGTTCAAACCCACCAGCTGCTCTTCGGAAGGAAGGTTGGGCAATCTACTTCCGTAGTGATACTGCCTTGGAAACCCAAGAAGGGGTTGCTATGTGTCAGATCTGACTTGATGGCAATGGGTTATGGGTTTGGCTTCATAGGGTTTTCAATGACTGTGATCTTATGGTGGATTCCAACTGCCAGCCTTCTAGTTAGTAGCCAAGTGTGAACTGTTTGTGCCACTCAGGGACTATATTACATCAACTGAACTCGTACAGTACATTAAAATGATTATTTTATGTTATACTTCCACTTGGTGGATCACCTCAAAGAACCCACCTGAAAAGCCTTTAATCAGGTTTAAATCCATCTTTTGATAACATTGGAGCAAGCAAGGGAAATCTCTAGTCTTCCACATCTCCATCTAGCACTCAAAGGAAAACAAAAACAAACTGGAACTCTAAAGTAGCTAGCGCTGAACAGGGAACAAGTCAGAAAGACCGGAACTGTTCTGAGTGCAAGTGCCCACCCATATCACCTCTGGATCTGAGGCTCCAGTCTGAGCAAACCAGTTGCCAGCCAGAAAGTTGAGGATGTTGAACTCAATCATCCTATGTGAAATCAGAGGAGATTGGCAGCTTCCTTTGACCTCCAGTAAAAGTAATCATAGAATGTCTCTGGAGGAAATCATGCCCTAATTCAGCCTTCAGAAATCCCACAGGCGAAGATAAGAAAATGAAGTTGCAATCAAAGATGATAAATACACAAGAAAAGAAGCCCTTATCAGTCAGAAACATCAGAGGAACAAAGCAAAGCACAGACTTGTTAGATTTTCAAATATTGGAATTATCAGATATATACTGTAAAATAACTATGTGTAACTATATTGACATATATAACTATATATCAATGCTTAAAGGACTAAAAGGCAATTATTTAAAATGTGAGCATATAACACAATAAAAACGATTAGGAAGATTTTAAAAAAAGACTAAATAGAACATTTCAAAAGAAAAAAGGTGAGTAGAAAGAGCAACTTAATGGATGGATAAAACAGCATCATAGACACAGCTGACATTAGAGAAAAAATAGATTTGAAAAAGTTACCCATAATTCAGCACAAAGAAACAAAATGATAGACACTGTGCAGGAGAAGTTAGGAGATAGGATACAATGAGAAGTTTATCATATGCTTCTCAGTGCCCCAGAAGGAGAGAATAGGGGAGATACAGCATTTGAAGAGATGATGGCTGAGGATTTTCTGCAACTGACAAATAATGTAAATCCAGACATAGAAAACATAAATAACATAGATAAAAAAATAAATTCACACCTAGACACGGTAGTGAAATTGAATTATCAAGTATAAAGAGAAGGTGCTCTGGTGGCGTAGCGCCTAAGGCATTTCGCTGCTAACCAGAAGGCTGACGGTTCAAACCCACCAGCCACTCCTGAGAAGGAAGGTTGGGCAATCTACTTTCATAGTGATACTGCCTCGGAAACCCAAGGTGGGGTCTGACCTGATGGCCCTGGGTGGGTAAGGAGAAGGTCTTAGAAGCAACCAGAGAGCAAAGACAAATCATTTACGAAGGAACCACGATTAATACTGACATCAGGCTATTCAGTGACAACAGTGGAGGACAGAGACCTGGCATAGTATTGTGACAGTCCTGAGAGAAAATAAATGTCAAACTAATATTGTTCCCCTTTTAATTAAAACCAAATAAACACATTTCAAGATAAGTAGACCTTGACTAAGGGAACTTCTGAGGAATGTACTTAAAAAAGAAAAATAATCCCAGAAGGAAGGGCTTATATAGAAGAAGAAATGATGACTGAAATAAATTGGTAAAAATGTAAAGAAATGTAAACATTGTGTAAAATTATATAATGATGTGTGTGTGTAAGAAAATAAAACACTAGACAATAGGAGTATATATGTAATCAAGCATAGAGTCCCACACTCTTAAACCACTTTATAATCTGACCATTTTTCTCTCTCTCTCATCAATCTCACTAGAGGCATATCAATTTTATTACACATTTCAAAGAAAAAAAATTGGTTTTACTGATCCTGTGTTTCATATTTTGTTCTTGTAGATACAAATCAATGAAGTGAAGATATAAGCCAAAAACTTGTGAAAAGGTTTTTTTTTTTTTTGGCAACTGGCATGATAAAGAATTAGTATTGAGATATATAAAAAACTACTGCAAAACAATAAGAAAAACATAAGCACCCTAATGGAAAAATGGACCAAGGGCTTCAATAGGAGTTACTCTGAAAAGGAAAAACCATGTGGCCATTAAACATATGAAAAGTTGCACAGTCTCGCTTTGTTGTTGTTGTTGTTATTTGCCGTCGAGTCAGACCCGACCCATAGCGACCCCTCCTTGGGTTTCCGAGGCAGTATCACTACGGAAGTAGATTGCCCCATCTTCCTTCCGAGGAATGGCTGATGGGTTTGAACCGCCAGCCTTCTGGTTAGCAGTCAAGTGCCTTAGGCACTAAGCCTTCAGAGCTCCCCACAATCTTGCTAGTAATCAGAAATACAAAATGAGACATCAAAAAGAAATCTGTTCTACTCAGTAGATTAGTACCAATTGAGAATGGAGAGAACACTGCTTTTGACAGTATAAATTGGCAATAATTTAGAAATATAATTTGGTATTTTCTTGTCAAGTTAAACTTTGGCCTACTCTAAGACCCAGCAGTTCTGTTCTTACTATTATACATGGACCTCAGTTGACACATAACAAAATATTCATAAAAACATTGTTTATAATAGCAAAAAAACGGGAACAGCCAAAATGTCCACTGTTTAGAAGAGTAAATAAAAAAGATGTATAATATTTACACAGTAAATTGTCTGGAAAGGAAAATGAATGAATTACAACTATACATACTAACCTAAAGATGAATATCAGAAAAATGTTAAATAATTACAGTAAATTATTATATGATACCATTTTTGCACTTTGCTCAAAAACAAGCAACAGCAAACAATATTTTTGATTTATACATATATAGTATAATACAGATAAAACAGAGATTTCAAGATACTGAGTGATAGTGGTTACCTCTTGAGGATATAGCAGGGGAATGGGCTAGGAAAGGAACATGTTGGGAAGTGGGGTTCACAGATTGCCTGACTTTGAGAAGCAGAGGGTTTAGGGATTTGGTTGACCTTTAAGTGTGGAAGTGTGCTAACTGAAGTTTATTGACTTTCAGAAGGAGAAGTATCACTGGTTAGCTGGATTTTAGAAGTATCAAACTATCATTGATCAATTTGTGAGTTTAAAAGCAGTTATATGTGATGGTGGCTGTAGAACAATCACTCTTCCCCTTGGGGGAAAGGAACTTTTTACTCTCAATTATGAAGTGAGTCCAGTTCTTTCCATTTTAATTATGAGATGGTTAACTGCCTTGGTCAAATCTTATCAGTTGGGAAGTGCTAGCACTGGGATTTGAACCTTGACATCATGGCATCATAGTCTTCTATTTACAAAAGGTAGTTATAGATGATTTTTAGGATTATAGCTGATGTTATAATGTTATGAAAACATAATTCTAATCAGATGTCTTAGGATTTCTTCCCTAGCTCATTTTTTTTTTAATTCATTGTGATTTTGGTGAAAGTTGACAGAGTAAATCTATTTTCCATATAGTAGTTCGTACACATTTTGTTTCATAACATTGACTGTAATTCCCCACAATGTAACAGCTGTCTTCCTACTTCCTCCCTATAGTTACCTCTTCCCTGTGTCCTTGCCTCCCATGCACTCCTACTTCTCGAGCTAGCTCCCTGTGCAAACACTGCCCTTCTGTTCTCCCATGATTGGTCATTCTAGGGGAATGTCTCTACCTGATGTAAATGTTCATCCCATATGCCTGTCTATTGTTTGGCTGGAAGCCACAGGACTGAGTTCAGTTCCAGACCTAAAGGGTAACTAGGGGCTGTAGTCTCAGGGCTCTTACCAGTAAATTTGGTCTTTTTTTTTGTGATTTTGAATTTTGTGACACATTGTTCTCCCACTCTCTGCAGGATCTCCTGCACTGATCCCCTTCCAAGTAGTTGATAGTGGTAGCCAGGTACCATCTAGTTCTTCTGGTCTCATGGTCTTATAGGCTGAGGATGGCGTGGTCTGCCAGTCCCTTGGACTAATTGTTTCTGTATGTCTTTGGTTTTCTTCATTCTTCTTTGCAGTGGATGAGGAGAAACCCATTGTTGCATCTAGATGGGCACTTGCAAGCTTTTAAGCCCCCGGTCACTACTCATCAAAGTAGGATGTAGAACAAAGTTTTTGTGTAGTATGTTATGCCAATTGAGCTTGATATATCACCTGGGACCATGGTCTTGAGCCCACAGGTCCAACCACTCATTCCCTCAGGGTGGTTGGCTGTGGCCAAGAGGTTATCATAATTTTGCCTTTCTTCTGGATCATTGATGCTCCTCTCTACTTTCCATCTCAGTAAAGTGCCACCAGTTATGCAAACCAGAAACCGTACTTTTCCTTGACTTTTCTCAATATTTCACCCTACCTCTATTAAAGCATAGTCTCAAATTCCTTAACAACATTACAGCCTGATCATTTATCTCCACCAGTAATATCCCAGTCCAGTAATTCAGTAGCTTCTTAGAGCTACTGTTCTTCTAGAGCCCACTTCTATCTCCCTTTCTTCAGTATTTTGCTCCACATAGCTAACAGAAGAACCTTTTAAAAAGGAAGATCTGTTTGTGTCAACTTTGGCTAACAAAAATCATTAGATTGTTCCCAGTTGGTCGTAGGGTAACAAAGAAATCCTTTCCCTACCTTTTCACCTTACCTCACCCTACTCTCTGCCTTTTACCGGTTTTGTTGACCTTTTATCAGTTTCTGGTTCATTATTGCCTCAACCAAAAACCAAACCAAACTCACTGCCATTGAGTTAATTCAACTCATAGCAACCTCTCCTTGGCTTTCTGAGGCGGTATCACTACTGATGTAGATTGCCCAACCTTCCTTCCAAGGAGTGGCTGGTGGGTTTGAACCACCAGCCTTCTGATTCACAGGCACTACACCACCTGTTTGAGGTTCAAATCATCTCTTCCTCATGCTCATCCATCAAACTTAGGTCATGCCCCTTACTTCTTAGAGAATTGGTCATAATTCTTGATGCTTGCATATTTATTTATATAATTTCTCTGTTGCCCTGTTCTATTCCTTGAATTCTCTTTCTCCAATGATCTTGTCCTCTAACTTAACTAACTTGACTACTACCATGCAGTTTTCCTAGGCCTTGGAAAGGCCTCAGCATACATTGGGAACAGAAGGAGGAAGTTTTAAAACAAAGAGTGCTGATCTAACCTCAGAGTTTCTGACTTGGTAGGTCTGGGGGTGGGCCTGGAGATTTTGCATTTCCAGCAAGTGTCCAGGTGATGCTGACACTGTACAATTGTAATTTGAGAGCCACTATCCTGGACCTTGCTATCTGAGAAAACTGCCCCACTTGTATGATCTTTCAAAGACACCAGTCTTTTATTACCATATTGTAATTTTATAGTTCACTTCCTCTAGTATTGTCACTACTGTGCTTCTTTGACAATCTATGTCTCTAAGCATATATAGGAAATGGATAGTTTAGTATTTGTCCAGTGCATCTGAGGTATGCAAAAATTAGGGTGAATCATTCAGAAGTGGTGTTATTTTCTCTGTATTTAGTTTATAACTTGAAATCTATTGAAAATTACCATAGTGTACTGTGCTCTACCTTCTTTGTCCATATGTTTTAGTGTAATTTAAAAAAAGAGAAAGAAAAAGCAGCTATTAAGCTTTTGTATGTGAAATGTTACAAATGGACAAAATATATTGAGTTAATAAATTTGACTCAACACAGGGATAAGGTGATATACACACACACATACACACTCTATTGTTGGGTTTTTATTTTCTATTTTCATCAAGTCTTAAATACTGTCATCTGTGCTATTTCAGAATACAGATATTTTAAATATTTGTCAAATCTATTTTTATTTTACAGAAGTATTTGAAGCCCTATCATTCTGTTCTTGAAAGGAATAAATAAATCATCTTGTGTGTTTGGTGATGATACCTTTCCTTTACCAAGTGTTTGAGTTGGTTGTAGAAATGATTTCACATCACCCTAATTACAACTTGATGAGATAATTAGAACAAACATTCCCAGAGTAGAAAAGGGACCAGAGAGCTCAAGTAGCATGTCCAAGGACACAAACTCAGTAAAATTGGGTTCATGTATATACTTTCTGCCACTAAACCCAGAATAAGTCCCATTTGGGCCAGAGAATATTAATGGTCAAGACCACTTAATCCAGGAATACCAAGAAAGTATGAAAAGAAGTAGTGTAAGCCGGTTGTGGTATTGGTGTTGGTGTTGGTGTTGGGTTCCATCAAGTTGATATAGATCCATAGCGATGACAAGTGACAGAGTAGAACTATCCCATAACCCTAGGCTGTAATCTTTAGGAGGAAGCCCTGGTGGTGCAGTGGTTAAAGTAGCTTGACTGCTAACCAAAAAGTTAGTGGTTTAAACCTACTAGCTGCTCATGGGAGAAAGATGTACAGTCTCCTTCCATAAAGGTTACTGCCATACGGGTAAGTTCTACTCTGTCCTATAGGGTTGCTGTGAGTCAGAATTGACTTCTACGTGCAAGGGTATGGTTTTTGGTTTTTAGTATTTAGGAGAGCAGATCATCAGGTCTTTCTCGCGCAGAGCTGCTGAGTGGTTTCTAATCACCAACCTTTTGGTTTGTAGCCAAGTGCTTAACCAAGAGGATAGCTGCTCCTTAACACCAGCTGATTTTTATTGTATGAATATGAAGCTCTATTGTCAGATCTGACTTTTCAAGGGAAGCTGAACATAGGAGTTTTAATGGTCTCTTAATTTCAAAAGATTTACACTTGACTAAAATTAGATGAACAACACTATGTGGGGCCCAACTGTAGGCATGAATTCTTTAACAGTTCTAGGGTCTGATAATTTTGTTTCTGCTTAAATATTGCCAATGATGCAGAGCTTTCTGTAAATCATTGTGGCTCATTCTGTTGCTGAATATCTCATTGTCCTTATATTACTATTGCTGAGCTCATTCCTCCTGCTTATGTCCTGTATTTATTCTTGATTCTACAGGAATCCTTTCAAACATTTGAAGAAACCACCCTCACCCCCCATCTCTTTGAAGGCTGAGCTTCCATAGTATTTTAACTATTTATCACAAGGTATGGTTTTCAGAGCCTTTGTAATCTTGGTTACCTTGTCTCAGTATACTCTGTGGTAGCATTTCTTAGCCAAAATAAAATTAAGTTTTGATTTACTCTACAGTATCACTCATAAAGGAGCTCTGGTGGCATCGTGCCTAAGGTGTTTGACTGCTAACCAGAAGGCTGGTGGTTCAAACCCACCCGCCACTCCTCAGAAGGAAGATTGGGTGATCTACTTCCATAGTGATACTGCCTTAGAAACCCAAGGAGGGGTCGCTATGAGTTAGATCCGACTCAACGGCAGTGAGTGGGTTTTTTGGTTATCACTCATAAACAGTGGATAGATTTTCAGCACATTTTGAGGTTACGTTGGAATAGTTTGACCCAAGATACAGTCTGTGTTGCATATGTTAAATTCACTTTTGTGGGACAACACAAAGAGATTGAGAGTCATTCTCCAAAGTAGCTGATGAATATCAAGAGGCACATTCAGAAAGACTATAATTCTTAAGACCCCATGGACAGAGAAAACAAACAGTAGTTTTAAAGAAGAGTCCTAAATTAAAAGATCCATGAATTACAGGCATGACTTGGTGATTGACTGTTCCTCATAAGGGCGGAAGTCTGTGTAGCATGCTCTAGATTCTAAACTCTGTGGTTTAGAGTCTAGAGTAAAGATCTGTAAGGATATTGTAATTACATGATCATGAATGATTCTCCCAGATAATGCTGCGGAGCAGGGAGGGGGAGGAGGCAACAAGAAAATAATGAAATGTGTGGTTTATTAGAAACCTACTATGTGCCAAACACTATAATTAATCATGTCAGTACTTAGCACAGTATCTAATAGCAAATGATTCAAATAAGGGCTAAGTATTATTATCATTATTTTTAATTTTATTATTATTACATTTAGTATGCCATTTAATCCTTATGACTACTTAACAGGCAATTATTATTGCCATTTTACAGAGGAGAAAACTAAGATTTAGAGAGATTAATTTCCAGGTTCACATAGCTTGCAAACATCAGAGTCTGGAGACTTACCAAGTTCTAAAACTCTACTGCTTCCCATGTTGTTGTCGTTGTTGTTATGTGCCGTCGAGTCAGACTCGACTCATAGCGACCCCTCCTTGGGTTTCCGAGGCAGTATCACTATGGAAGTAGATTGCCCCATCTTCCTTCTGAGGAGTTGCTGGTGGATTTGAACCACCAGCCTTCTGGTTAGCAGTCAAGTGCCTTTAGCCACTATGCTACCAGAGCTCCCACTGCTTCCCATACCTCATGGTATTTGCACTCTTCTGATCTAAGATGAGCCTGGGGTGGGGGGGTGGGGGTCAAGATAAAACTGTTACTTCCTGCAGGAGAACTGTCATATCATTATGCAATGGATTTCTTTTTGAACTTAGATACAGAAATTCATGTTTGTACTTGTCAAACACTTATTTGTAGTATCAGTTCTATATTCCAGCCTGTTTAGCAATTTTGAAACTCAAGAATTTTGTTCTACTATATTTGTGACATCCACACTTTTGACAAGCATGACTAACTTCTAGGATATTTTCCTAATTTTTGATGAAAAGATATTTAAAAATAGTAGGAAAAAAACAAAAAGAAAAGAATAACAAAAGTGGCAAGACAGAGCTTAGTGGAAGGCTTCATTCCTTTAAACTCCTCATTTGGTATCTGTCATGAATTGATGTTCTTTGTGTATGGTGTGTCAGCCTGGTATGAATTTACTATCCTAATATAATTGTAATCTATCCTACATTTTACTTCTTGTTCATAAATTGATCAAGGCATACTTTGGCAGATTCTTTACAAAAACCAGATATTCTACAAGGCTAGTAAGCTTATTTTAAAATGAGGCGAATTTTCATGACTTTTTTTTGATGAATCTCTGACTATAGTTATCACTGCTTTTTTTTTTTTTTATTGTTGGTTTAAGAGAAGTAATGCCTTTTTTTTTTTTTTTCCTTTTTATTTAGAAGTTGTAAAAAAAAATGACTTTTATAATTGATTTTGGGGAGAAGGGTCCTAAAATCACCCATTGTAGTTGAGTTGAATCCAATTCCTAGTGACATATAGGACAAGTTAGAACTGCCCCATAGGGTTTCCAAGGCTGTAATCTTTATGGAAGCAGAACTGCTTTCAGGGAGTGGACGGTGGGTTCAAACTGCTGGCATTTCTATTAGCAGAGTCTGTAACCATTAAACCTCAGAAGAGTCCTAGGGACATAAAATGGCAAGTTTTGAAGTAAACCTTAATTGTTACAATGAGAATCGGAGGATTTGTAATACTATTGCTATAAGCAAATGCCTTAAAATGAATGTCTAGATGTACTGAAAATAGATATTTTTTTCATGATTTAGATAATAGTTTTGATGTGGGAGGATTTCTCTAAGAATGTACAGAAAGTTAATGTATTACTCATTGCTTTGCATCTTATTAGTGAGCTCTAGTTAAAGTATTTAACTGCTACCCACAAGGTCAGTGGTTCGAACCCCCACCAGCTGCTCCATGGGATAATTGTGAGGCAGTCTGCTTTGGTAACGATTTATAGCCTTGGAAACCCTATTGGGCATTCCTACTCTGTCTTATATGGTCGTTATGAATAAGAAATGACTTAGTGGCAGTGGGTTTGGTTATTTTGATTTTGCATCTTGTCCGCTCATAGGGGAGAGAGTTTATTTAAACAGACACCACAGCCGGTAAAATCCACTTGTAATTTTTCTACATTGGTTAGATAGTAAAAGGAAACCACTCTGGAGAAATGCATGAAAAGCTGTATTTAATTTGAGAGAGAAAAATAGTTAACCTTTGTTTGTCTCTATTAATTAGTGTATGAAGAACCACATATTTCTAACAATTCCCTCTCCAGTCTGTTATTTATAGAACAACATCTTAAAATGACAGTTTTGCTGAAGAAAAAGAACTTAATAAAAATTTTACGTGATAAAATTGACCTTAAAAAGTATGGTGGGCTCAGTAATTTGTGAACAGGTAGGGATCTTTAATAGAAATAAAAAACTGGAGGGCTTCTGGGATAATTTTGACTCTTGGGCAAACTCATGTGAGTCCGAATATCCTGTCAAATCTGATTATTTTTTAGGCAGGGTGTTTGCTCACCAGTTCTTGATGCATTTGCTATGCCTACCTGACCTCTGTAGGACTCTAATGAGGCCCAGGAAATCACATGGTTAAATGCTAGGCTGCTAATTGAAAGAATCTACCCAGAGGCACTTTGAAAGAAAGGCTTGCCAAATGGCTTCTAAAATGTCACAACTATTGAAAACTCTGTGGAGTGCAGTTCTACTCTAAAACATATGAGGCTATATGAATTGGAATCAACTTGACTACACCTAGTTATTTTTTGGGGGGCGTGGGTGGGTGGGTGTGGTAGTTAAGATTATGTGTCAACTTGTCTGGGCCTGGTTTTGAGTGGCTGGGCAGTTGGATAAGATTGGTAATCACCTCCATGGTGGAATCTACTGTGAGTAGCTGCCTTGGGGATATAATTTGCTTCCAGTATATAAGAATAAGCTCTGAGGACAATCTTGAGCATTTGGGTACATCTAGATCCTACTCTTGGCTGAGTCCTCATCTCAGTGGTCTGCCTTGTTTTCTGCCAATCTTGGAACAGTTTCTGAACTTGTACTTGTGGCCTACTGTGTTGTTAATAATCGTGGGACTGTGCCATTTTATTTGTCAACATTGAGTTTGTCTGCCTCAGCAGCCAGCAGCTACCTGAGTTAAGAGAAGCCTCCAGTTTCAGTGGGCCTGGAGCAAGAGACAGAGCTGAAGCCCAAGGTCTAGGGCCCTTCACTCAGTCCCAAGACCTGGCACTTTGAACTTGGACTTCTCACCTTCTAAACTATAAGAGAATAAACAAATCACTGTTTGTTAAAGCCATTTACTTGTGGTATTCCTATTAGAGCAGCACTACAGAACCAAAATAGTGGGAAAGAAAGAAGAACTGTCTTATAGATGTTGTTGTTAGGTGCCATTGAGTTGCTCCAACTCATAATGACCTTGTTTACAACAGAATGAAACACTATCCAGTTGTGGCCATCCTCACAATCCTTAATATACCTCACCCCACATTACAGCCACTGTGTTAACCCATCTCCTGAGAGTCTTCCCCTTTTTAGTTGACCCTCTACTTTACCAAGCATGATATCTTTCTCCAGAACAGCCCCTTCTGACAACATGACCAAAGTAGGTGAGACTTAGTCTGGCCATTCTTGCTTCCAAGGAACATTCTGGCTGCACTTCTTTCAGGACAAATTTTTTAGTTCTTTTCCCAGTCCATGGTACCTTCAGTATTTGTTGCCAGCATCACAACTCAAAAGCATCAACTCTTATTTGGTCTTCCTTATTCAGTGTCTAGATTTCACATGCATATTATGCTATTAAAATAGCTTGGGTTAGGTGCACCTTAGTTTTCAAAGAGTCATCTTTGCTCTTCAGCACTTTAAACAGGTCTTTTGCAGCAGATTTACCCAGTGTGATACATCGTCCGAATTCTTGACTGCTGCTTCTGTGGGTGTTGATTGTGGATCCAAGTAATGTAAAATCTTTGACAACTTCGATCTTTCCCCCATTTATTATGATGATGCTTATTGGCCCAATTGTGAGGATTTTTGTTTTCTTTATGTTGAAGTGTAATCCATACTGCAGACTGTAGGCTTTAATCTTCAGCAGTAAGTGCTTCAAGTCCTCTTCACTTTCAGCATGCAAGGTTGTGTCATCTACATATT
>NW_006921747.1:3050371-3055165 GCF_000298275.1 Orycteropus afer afer | reverse complement strand
TCAGTATTGTAACTCAAGGTTTGAGTTATTTCTTCTTTTCTTTAAACTTGAGATATGCTGAGTGTGTTCTTCCCTTTTGGTTTTCTAACTCTAGGTTTCTGCACATTTCTTGATAATAATTGACTTTGTCTTCTCAAGCTGCTCTTTGAAATACTCTGTTCATCTATTTTATATTGTCATTTCTTCCATTAATTTTAACTACTCTCCTTTAAAGAGCAAGTTTTAGAATCTCTTCTGAGATCCACTTTTGTCTTTTCTTCCTTTCCTGTCTTTTTAATGACCTTTTGCTTTCTTCATGGATGATGTTCTTGATGTCATCCCACAACTTGTCTGGTTTTCGGTCATTGCTGTTCAGTGTGTCAAATCTCTTCTTCAGATAGTCTCTAAATTCAGGAGGGATAATCAAGGTCATATTTTGGCTCTTGTGGCCTTGTTTTAATTTTCTCCAGCTTCAACTTGAACTTGCATATGAGCAGTCAGTTTCTGGCCTTGTTTTGGCTGAAGATATTAAGCTTCTCTATCTCCTCTTTCCACAGATGTAGTGGATCTGATTCCTGTGTATTCTATCTGGCAAGGTCCATGTGTATACCCACTATTTATGTTGTTGAAAAAGGTATTTGCAGTGAATAAGTCATTGGCCTTGTGAAATTCGATCATGGGATCTCTGGCATCATTTCTATCACCAAGGCCATATTTTCCAGCTACTGATGATTCTTCTTGGTTTCCAACTTTTGTATTCCAATCACCAATTATAATCAGTACATCTTGACTGCATGTTTGGTTAATTTCAAACTGCAGAAGTTAGTAAAAATCTTCAATTTCCTCTTCTTTGGCTTTAGTGGTTTGTGGTGGTTAAGTTTATGTGCCAGCTTTGCTTGGCCTGGTTGAGTGGCTGGGCAGCTGGGTGTAGTATTCCCCATGATGAGACTGGTAATCAACTCCATGGTGGAATTTACTGTGAGCAGCTGAGTAGCTGCCTTAGGGATGTGGTCTGCTTCCTGTATATAAGGAGAAGCCTTGGGGAACGGTCTTTAGCTTAGGGCACACTTGAACCCTGTATGTTGCTGTGTCATTGTTAAGCAGACTGCCATGCTCTGCCTACCTTGGGACTGTCAATGGACTTGAATTAATGGCCTGCTGTGGTTTGGTAAGATCAGGACTGTGCCTTTTTACTTGTCAACCTTGGGCTTGTCAGTCTCAACAGCCAGCAGCTGTCTTGAGTGAAGAAAATCCTCTAGCTCCAGTGGGTCAGGAGCAGGAGGCAGAGCTGAAGCCCAAGGTTGAGGGGCTTTTACCCAGCCCCTAGAGCCTGGCACTTTGAACTCGTACTTAAAGCCTTCAAACTGTAAGAGAATAAACTCTTTTTGTTCAAGCATCCCATTTGTGTATATTCCTGTCAGAGTGGCACTAGGTAACCAGAACATGATTGGTGTGTAAATTTGAATGATAGTAGTATTAACTGGTCTTCCTTTTAGGTGTATGGATATTACCCTATCACTGACAGCATTGTGCTGCAGGATAGATCTTGAAATGTTTTTTGTGACTATGAATGCCATGCCATTCCACTTCAATTTGTCATTCCCAGCATAGTAGATCTGATTGTATGATTCAGAATGGCCAAAACCAGTCCATTTTAGCTCACCAATGCCTAATATCAATCTTTATTCATTCCATTTCATTTTTCACAACTTCCAATTTTCCTACATTCATACTTTGCACATTCCACATTCTGATTATTAATGTATGTTTGCAACTATGTCTTCCCATTTTGAGTTATGCCCTATCAGAAAATGGAGGTCCCAAAACTTTATTCCATCCATGTCATTAAGCTTAATTCTACCTTGAGGAGGCAGCTCTTCCAGGGTTGTATTTTGAGTGTCTTCCCACCTGAGGGTCTCATCTTTTGGCAGTATATTTATCTGATATCAGACAATGTGTCATGGCTATTCATAAAATTTTTCATTAATCTGTCAAACAGTGTTTCACTGCTATTTGTAAGGTTTTAACTGGCCAGTTCTTTGAGAAGTGGATGGCCCCTTCCTTCTTCCCAGTCTGTCTCAGTCTGGAAGCTCCACTGAAACCTGTCGACTATGGATGACCCTGATAGTATTTGAAATATACCATCATAGCCTCCAGTCTCACAGCAACGCTCAAGAAACACAGTACACCAAACGGACATATGAGAGGTGGTCTTGTGGATAGTGTAAGAAATTTAGATGAGATGATTATATTTCCTCATAATAGCTACAAAATCTCTTAGGTTCTTTAGTTAGATTTACTGTTTTTTTTTTTAACCAAATAGTTGTTTTTTTTTTTTAATTTCTTTTCATATCTGCTTTCATAGCACAAAGTACTTATGTGTGTAAACAGAATTACAACATATTTTGTTTAAATATACACAAAATTAAGTAATGGATAAGCTTTTTTTTTATTATGATGATAATGAGAGACTATTATAGAGCATTGTTTTAGAGAAGTAGAGGGGAAAATATTTGCCTTCAGGAATTCTACAATTTTTGAGAAGGACCAATTATCAGTGGACATGGGTATATACGTTTTTATACTTTTTGATCTATTTAAATGAACAGTCAGATATTATGTGTCTCAAACTTAACATGTGATTTTGAAATTATATGTTTGTGGTACAGATTTGATGTCAAGGCAACAAGAAAAAAAATCAAACAAAAAATCATATTATTTTGCTCAAATAACAGTCAAGATTCAACCCTTTTTCATTTTTTAAATTTGGTGTCCTTTTTTAAGGCATTACTAACTTTATTTAGTGATCTGATTGCTGAAAGACTGTCTAGAGTAGTGCAAAATGCTTTGAAATCAAATCAATGTCCAGCCATGCTTCTTGGGCAAATCACATGATGTATCTGACACTCTGTTCTTTATATGCTAAAAGGTAATACTGGCCTTCCCAAATGAGAATTTATGAGGGTTAAATGTGATAATGTATGAATAATAATCATAACACTTATTCTCTTTTTTTCTTTTAAGAACTTGTTTTACGTTCAACGTAATGTACGCGTTCCCTGTAATGTTTCATTCCCCATTTGCCATGTCCAACCCTAACCCAGTCTCCTCCCCTCCCTACCCTGTAATCCTCCCCCTGTGCCCCTCATATTTATGCACTCCTGTTTGTCTTGCATTTCTTCAATTTGAATGTTGGCCCTCTGGTGTCCCATGGTGTATTGCTGTAAGGGATGTATGTGGGTGCGTCGTCCTGGGTTGAGTGGTCTGTGTGTACATCTTGTTAACTTTTGGGCTGAGAGCCTGCCCCTGGGGGTGAGTTTTATTCCAGGTGCAGAATGTATTCCAGGAGCAAAAGTATTGGGAGTCTCACCAGATTTCATCTGACCAGTAATTCTGGTCATTATTGAGTTTTATAACAGTTATTATTTCTATAACATTTAATTAGCACTATTCTCCTATTTCCATCCATCTCACTGCTAACACCTTGGTGTGCATATAACCATTTGGGTGTCATCTAGATGATTCATATCAATTGTTCCCCATCCTTCACCATGGCTTGCTCTTCATATAGCATGGAGCTATAATGATGCATTTAAAAAAGCAAAGGTGATATGATCTCCTCACAATAAAAATCCCTCGAGGCCTTTCCATAACTGTGAGAACATGGTCTACAACGTTCTACAGAAGATGGTCCTTGCTGCCACTACAGCCTCAGCACAGTTGTGCCCCCCACAGCTCTCGTTATCAAGGCATCTTGCTTCTCTTAATGATTTGTTGCATGTGCCTTGTTGTGCCACTGTGTCCCTCATTCCCCATGGGCCCTTCCTCAAGTTAGTCTTCTACTCAGAGGTGCTTCTGCTGCTTCTTATTGATTAGTACCTGCTCTTACTTCACATCTCTACTCTTTGGTCACTTCTCTAACTACTTCCCCTGTTTTCCTGATTTTTCTTTCCTACTAGGTCAGATTCTTCAGCCACAATCTCACAGTACCATAAACATCGCCTTCAAAACACTTTACCCAGTTATAATTTTATATTTACTTGTGTGATTACATAATGTCTATCTTATCCATTATAATAAAAGCTCCAGGGGGGCAAGGCCAGGTCTGTATCCTCAGAACCTAGTAGACAATCTATAATATCAAGCTCTTTGTCAATATTTATTGAATGAATTGGTGAAGGTCAGGGACCACTTATGCTGTTTTTATTGAATCCTTGAGTTGTGGTGTTGGCAAAGGATACCGAAAGTACCATGGACTGCTAGAAGAACTAACAAAACGGTCCTGGAGGAAATGCAGCCGGAATGCTCCTTGGAAGTGAGAATGGCCAGACTTCCTCTCACCTACTTTGATCATGTTGTCAGAAAGGACCATTCCCTGAAGAAGGATATCATGCTTGGTAAAGTGAACGGTCGACGAAAGAGGGGAAGGCCCTCAATGAGATGGATTGACACAGTGGCTGCTATGATGGGCTGAGGTATAGCAGTGATTGTGAGGCTGGCACAGGACTGGGCAGTGTTTCGTCCTGTTCTGCATAGAATTGCTGTGAGTTGGAGCCAACTCAGTGACACCTGACAACAACTACAACAATAATGACACTGAGGCAGGCATTATTAACCTTCTCTATGGTTGGAGAAAATGAGTATCAGAGCATTTTTAAGGAGTCTTGCTTAAGATTCCTGCTAAAACGGCAAGGAGGCCACATGTTCTGACCTCCTCTAACCACACAAGAGGAAGACAGGATTACCAGCAGTAACCCAAGGCCTATTCCTGCCAGGCCAGACATGCTGCCTCCCCCCTCCAGCCCTTTCTCCAAC
>NW_006921747.1:3029148-3049966 GCF_000298275.1 Orycteropus afer afer | reverse complement strand
TTGTGCCACTCCCAACAGAAATAACCCAGGTGGGCAACTTTAGCAATCAGGATCTCCTCAGTTGCTAATAGCAATTCCCACCTTGGAGTTTACAAAGACTTATAGGTAGAAAAGCTACACTAAGTAATTTACTACACCGCAATTCCATAGCACATTCATTTGCACTGCAGGGTGCTTTGAATCTGAATCCTGTGCTCTTCATTGCTAGCCTTCTGTCTCCCAAATAACTAAGGTTAAGTGCTGAAGTTGTCTCATCCCAACTAGGGCTATTCATGTTTTGTTTGTTTACCATCAAAGTACATGAGTTTTAGTATAACACTCTAGATTTCATGGTCAATGATTTATTGAGTGCTTGAAGGGTCAGGCACTATGGTACTATTAGTAAATAAAAGTCTTGGAGCAAAGTAGCTACACAAACAAATAATTATCTTGCATTGTGCACTGAACAATGTGCACAGAGAGGAAACAGAACCTCCAGGAGAGCCTGCCTAAGTCTGATTGGCGGTGGGGAGGTGATGAAAAGCTTCACAGAGGAAGACAGTGGGGCAGTGGGGCAGGAATGTTTGTCATTTCCCCCGTAGACTTTGAGGCCTTTAAGACCAGGGACCAAGTTTCCCTCTGTGAACTCAGTTCTTAATTGAATAGGAGTATAGTTCTCAGGCATTCTTTTGGTGTGTAGGGTTATTCCTTAGCTACACATGGGAACATCATGAATTGAAATGGACTTGATAGCATGCATGTGTGTGTGTATATATATATATACATATACATACACATACACACACACACACACACACACTAAAAAGTATGTATTATGTAGGAATCATCAACTACTAGCCCATGGGCCAAACCTCAGGAGCTCTGGTAGTATAGTGCCTAAGGCACTTGACTGCTAACTAGAAGGCAGGCGGTTCAAACCCACCAGCCACTCCTCGGAAGGAAGGTTGGGCAATCTACTTCCGTAGTGATACCACCTAGGAAACCCAAGGAGGGGTTGCTATGAGCCGGGTCCGACTCGATGGCACATAACAACAACAACAACAAAACCCCAGAATACTTGTTTTGTTTGACTCATGTCACCTTTAAGATCATTTTGAATATGCATATTTTCAGGTAGTGTTCTCCAGAACGCTTTGCTTCAATCTCTGTCGTCCTCTCTTACCTTTTACTGACTTGTTTCAGTCATTAACATCACTTGCCTGATCATTGCAAACTCTGAGTTTGTAAACTTTGCATGAAATAGGAGAAAATCCTTCTCAAATTGGCAAAATAGCAATGTATTGTGGAAAGAAAAGCCACTATTGAATGAAATCCATAGCATCTGGAAGTACTGACTTTGTCTTTGACCTTGCTGGCAACTATAACCTTGAGTGCTTCTCTGATCCTCTGTTTCCTCATCTATAAATTGAGAATACTAATCCTCATGCTGTCTCCCTCACAGGGATATTGTAAAAATTAAATGTGATAATGGACGTGAGAATATTTTGTAATGGAGAAATGTCAATCAAATATAAGGTACTGTAATTAAGAGTGAGTTTGGCTTCAGACAGCAGGCAGGCTGGCCGTGAACAGCTAGCCTTATAATTTCTGTCAGCTACCACAGGAAGAGAGGACTAATTAAAAGGATAAGAGTTACAGAGTCACAACACACAGGCACACAGAGAAGAGGCCCTGCTTCTAGTCACCAGCGTGGAGGGGTAGGAGAAATGAGATAACATTAGTTTGAATGGAGTCATAGAGAACTACACAATAATTACACAAATAATTACATACCTTTGTGTTGCTCTGGTCTGCAGCAATATGCTGTGGCATAGGCTATAAAGTGGAATATTGAACACCTTATTTTTAAACCACTTCATAGTATTAGAATACTTTGTTCAGTAGGGAGTTCTATTTCTTTTTTACAACAGACGGGAAGGAAATGGAGTTTTTCTAGCCTTAGTTTATAACTGAAAGTTTATTGATAACATATTTCATTTCATAAGGTTTAATTTCATACTTAGTAGTGACTGCACAGTTATAACGATTTATGCATTTGTAATTATTTCTAACCTCTACTTATAATTCCCCCTGTACTTTCTGAATTTGATGCCTTTCCAGATATAAACCTCAGCTTAAAGTCAGCCCAATCTTGCAGCCGTTAATGCTGGATAGAATTCAAAGGAGTGTTTGACATACATCCTGGCCAGCCTTCCCCCAAGCCTTCCCACCTCTGAACAGTGATGAGAATGCACGTTAGCATGTGTCTGTTCAAGTCAAGAGGCTGCCAGGGTGCAAGAATCATTTGTTGCTTCTTTTCAACAAACTTGGTGCATTTTCTTTTGTGATTCACCATAAGATGTTATCGTAGCTCATGGAGAAACATTATTAACTTTAATTTACTAAAATTGAGTGCTCTATGAGACATTGAATCAAACTGCTTTCTCCTACCTGGTAAACACATTTATTAAAACAGAAAGAAGATTAGTAACTTACTGTGCCCTACCTGGGCTGATTTCACATGAATCACGAAAAGAACATTCTCATAACCCAGGCCTTGTTTTATTTCATTTCTATTTGTTTCTATTGTTCTGAGAGCTATGCTTTGAGACTAATAGAACCATAAGACCCCTCAAATCTAACATCATAAAACAATTTCATTTACTTGGTGGGGAAAACATATACTTGGCCCTTCACTATAAATTAGGATATTATTCAGCATGTTGCTGTAGCTGAGGATTTTCCATTTAGTGCATAGTGATGGGTAAATTAAAAAGGACTGTTAGCTGGATTCTTTCTTGTATGGTAAGAATTACTCCTAGGGTCCGGGGCATGCCATGTATAGCCTGAACTTCTCAGACTATATATGTATGTATATATATGTATATGTATGTATATGTATATGTGTGTGTGTATGTATTTTTATATTAATTAATTAACTAATTATGTTTTCATTGTCATTTGGGTAAGTTTACAGAGCAAATTCACTTTCCATACAGCAGTTCACATACACTTCCCCTCAGTATATATGTCATTATCTGTCTCACATTGAGTCCAATTTACCACAATGCAACAGCTCCCTTCCCACTTCCTCCTGATAGTTACCTCTTCCCTGTGTCCATCCCTCCATGCACTCCTGCCCCCTGAGCTGTCTCCCTGTGCATAAATAGCCCTTCTTTCTCCCATGATTGTTCTCTCCAAGGAGTGTATCTACCTCAGGTACATGTTCAACTCGTGTGCCTGTCTTTTGTTTGGCTGGAAGCCACAGGTGTGGGTTCAGTTCCAGACCTGAAGGACAGCTAGGGGACATAGTATCAGTGGCTCCACCAGGCTCTATCAAACCAGCAAAACTGGTACCCTCCTTTTTTTTCTTTTTCCAAATGATTTTGAGTTTTGTTTCACATTGGTCTCCCTCTCTATCCAGGGTCTCCTACATAGATCCCCCTCCAAGTGGTTGACAGTGGTAGCCGGACACCATCTAGTTCTTCCAGTCTCATAGTTGTATAGGCTGTGGATCACATGGTGTACCCATTGCTAGGACTAATTGTTTCCATGAATCTTTGGTTTCCTTCATTCTTCTTTGCTCTGGATGAGGAGAGACCCATCGTTTCATCTAGATGACTGCCTACAAACTTTTAAGATCCCAGTTGCTACTCGCCAAAGTAGGAGGTGGAACAATGTTTTGTGTAGTATGTTATGCCAATTGAGCTTGATTTCCCCTGTGACTATGGTCTCAACTACTCGCTCCCTCTGGATAGCTGGACAATCTTGTACCTTGTCAGCTCTGCTATACACCTGGGAATTCTTACAGAACATAGCAATAAACTTGTAGAACCATTGCCAGAAAATATTTGAGAGCACACAATCTATCTCATATGTTGTTATTGTTGTTAGAGATGAACACATGCAACCCCAAATACACAAAGTAGAACTGTGCTCCACAGGATTTTCAAAGCTGTGACTTTTCAGAAGCAGGTCTCCAGGCTTGTTTTCTAAGCTGCCTCTAAGTGGGTTCGAACTTCTAATCTTTCAGCTAGTAGTTGAGTGCTTAATTGTTTGAGCCCCCTAAGAATTCCTTCCTTCACATAACTCTTCTTTTTTTTTCCCCCCTTTCATTGTTGGTATGTAACATATATGATAAAATGTTTGACATTTCTGCTTTCTTCACATGTGTAATTCAGTGACATTATGTTCATCGTGTTGTGCAACTGTCAACATTATCTGTCCCCAGATTTTCTCATCACCTTTAATGGAAGCTCAGTCTCCCTGAATCAATGAATCTCCCTTTCCCATTCTATCCTGCCCACCTCTGGTAACTACTGTTGTTGTTGTTGTTATGTGCCGTCGAGTCGGTAACTACTAAGAAACTTAAAAACCAAAAAACAAACTTGCTGCCATCAAGTTGGATCTGACTCATAGTGACCCCTCCTTGGGGTTTCCAAGGCAGGGTCACTACAGAAATAGATTGCCCAATCTTGGTTCTGAGGAGTGGCTGGTGGGTTTGAACTACCACCCTTCTGGTTAGCAGTCAAATGCCTTCAACACTAGGCTACCAGAACTTCTTAGATATGTATAAAACCAAAATCAAACTGACTGCTCTTGAGTCAATTCGACTCATAGCAACCCCTCCTTGGGTTTCCAAGGTGGTATCTCTGTGGAAGTAGATTGGCCAGTCTTCCTTCCAAGGAGTGGCTGGTGGGTATGAACTGCCAGCCTTCTGGTTAACAGATGCCTTAGGGACTATGCCACGAGAGCTCCTTAGATCTGTTTACACTTGCCTATTCTAGTTACAAAAGTACAAATATTATACACTTAAATTTTATATAAGTGGGACTGTATAATATTTGTATTTTTGTGACTGACTTATTTTACATAGCTTGATGTTTTCAGGGTTCATTTCTGTTGTGTGATGTAGCAGGACTTAATGTCTCTTTATGACTGAATAGTATTCCATTTGTATGTATGTACCACATTTTGTTTATCCTGTCACCTGTTGATGGACACTTGGGTTGTTTCCACCTTTTGTGCATTATGAATAATGCTGCAATGATCACTGGTGCACACATGACTCCTCTTTTAAAGATCTTTCTCCTTCTCTAAAGCATGAATTACTCAAGATCTGGCACTCGATTTGTTGATGTTTATAGCCCTCATGAGCAGAATGCTGGGTAGGTAGTAGATATGCAGTTGACAGTGGTTAGATACATGAATATTTTTGTCTTTTGTCATTTCCCCCCTCAAAATTACAGGGAGAAATCAAGAGAACTAGTTTAGATGTAACTCTCCATCACTTTATTGGTATCACTATCTTTTCATTTCTTACACTGCAAGGTGGGTATAAGGTTACGGGCGTAGGCTCTGTTATCAGTCAGACCAGGTTCAGGTGTTCCTTCTGGCACTTACCAGCTGTGTGACCCCATGAACAGAACTTTTATGTGGCTCAATTTTCTCATCTGTAGAATGGCAATGGATGGTAGGGAAAGCTGATCTCACTTATGTAAAGCAAACCCAATTAATCTTCAGTTATAATGCACAAGTGTAAGTGGTGTGGGAGACTTTTTTGAGAAACTTAGAAGCTTAAGCACAATGTACTGTTTCAGAAACAGAAGAAAGTTACTTGGAAGTAGGACAAGGAAAAAACGAAAGCTGTATCTTTTATGAGACTTATTTTCATTATAAAGCTATCTGCCTTGTGGTTGGATGTGGTAGTTCAGTTTGTGTGTCAACTTGGCTGGACCTGGTTGAGTGGCTGGCCAGCTGGTAGTAGTTATTCCCCATGAGGAGACTGGCAATCAGCTCCATGGTGGGATCTACCACAAGCAGCTGAGTAGCTGCTGTGAGTATGTGGTCTGCTTCCCGAATATAAGAAGCAGTTTTGGGAAGGTTGTCTGGGTTATGGTACACTTGGATCCTGCATGTAGCTGTGTTGTTGTTCAGCAGTCAGCCATGTTCTGCTGATCTTGGGACTTAAAATGGACTTAAATTAATGGACTGCCATGTGGTTTGGTAACATTGGGACTGTTCCTTTTTATTTGTCAACCTTGGGTTTATCAGTCTCAGCAGCTAGCAGCTGTCTGAGTGAAGGAGAAATGCCTCTAGCTCCAGTGGGCCAGGAGCAGGAGGCAGAGCTGGACCCCAAGGTTGAGAGGTTTTCACCCAGCCCCTAGAGCCTGTCACTTTGGACTTGAATTTAAAGGCTCCAAACTGTAAAAGAATAAACTTCTGTTTGTTAAGGTCATCCCATTTGTGATATATTATTGTCAGAGTGGCACTAGGTAACCAGAACAGAATTTGGTACTGAGAGAGTGGGGTGCTTCTCTGACAGATACCTAAAATGTGGAAACAGGAGTGAAGTGCATCCTTGACCTGAGATCCTGGCAGTGAGTTCCCGGCATATAGCATGACAGATGGCAGGAGCAGAGCCGAGAGACCAGCATGAGATATGGCAGTAGCAGAGCTCAGAGACCGGCATTAAACAGCAACAGGCTTACCAGCCCATGGAGAAGAAAGCTGGGTGCCATTGGGCAGGCGGCTTCCTGGCGGAGTGGGTTGCCTTCTGGTGTTAACTGGTAGAAGAGACCAGCTCTAAATGGAGTAGCAGGTTGGCCAGTCCATGGAGCAAGAAAGCTGAGTGCTTTTGGACAGGAAGATTTCCAGCGGAGTGGGTTGCCTTCGGCATTAATTGGCAGAAGCAGAGAGACCAAGGACATGGGAGTGGAGCTGCCTCATCCTGAAAGGGTATGTCCATGGCGTTTGAGGGTAGAACCACCACAGCCCCCTAGGTTTCAAAGAGCCAGGCCTTCACCAACTTGGTTCTGGAGTGTGGGGCTGCTCATTCATGTGAGCCAGTAGGTTGGAGCCATAGCCGCTGCCCAAGAGTGAGGGGGCAAGGCTGCCATAACCAAGAGGGAGAGGAATGGGACCCACCAGGCCAAGGTGGTGAGGTTGCCACTTAGAGGAACTAGGGGACTGGAGCCACCCAATGAAGATCTGTACAGATGCCAAGTTGACAAGGAGTGGAATTGTGGTAGTTCAGTTTGTGTGTCAATTTGGCTGAGCCTGGTTGAGTGGCTGGGCTGCTAGTGGTGGTTATTCCCCATGATGAGACTGGCAATCAGCTCCATGGTGGGATCTACCACAAGCAGCTGAGTAGCTGCTTTGAGTATGTGGTCTGTTTCCAGTATATAAGAAGCAGCTTTGGGAATGGTCTCTAGTTTATGCATGCTTGGATCCTGCATGTAGCCATGTTGTTGTTTAGCCAGCCTGCCATGCTCTGCTGACCTTGGGACTTACAATGGACTTAAATTAATGGGGAGCTCTGGTAGCATAGTGCCTAAGGCACTTGACTGCTAACCAGAAGGCTGGCGGTTCAAACCCACCAGCCACTCCTCAGAAGGAAGGTTGGGCAATCCTACTTCCACAGTGATACTGCCTCAGAAACCCAAGGAGGGGTCGCTATGAGTCGGGGCCGACTCGACGGCAAATAACAACAACAACAACAACAACATGTAGTTTGGTAACATCGGGACTGTGTCTTTTTATTTGTCAATCTTGGGTTTATCATCCTCAGCAGCTAGCAGCTGTCTGAGTGAAGAAACACCTCTAGCTCCAGTGGGTCAGGAGCAGGAGGCGGAGCTGGACCCCAAGGTTGAGAGGCTTTCACCCAGCCCCTAGAGCCTGTCACTTTGGACTTGAACTTAAAGGCTCCAAACTGTAAGAGAATAAACTCGTTTGTTAAGGCCATCCCATTTGTGGTATATTCTTGTCAGAGTGGCACTCGGTAACCACAACACTTGATGAAATAGTTTTTTTTCTGTGTGGCTTCTGTAGGTTGATCTTTCCCCCTCTATGCAGCCCTCCCCCAATTGTTCATTCATTGGTCAATAAAAGAGACCCCAAGAGTCTTTTTTACAACAGTTTCTGTAGGGATTCAGTGTAATTATGTCTGCAAGATGCTTATTACAATCCTTGGTGCACAGTTCGTCATTCAATAAACATTGTTGTTATATGCTGTTGAGTCGGACCCGACTCATAGTGACCCCTCCTTGGGTTTCTAAGGCAGTATCACTATGGAAGTAGATTACCCCATCTTCCTTTCAAGGAGTGGCTGATGGGTTTGAACCATCAGCCTTCTGGTTAGCAGTCAAGTGCGTTAACCACTGTACTACCAGAGTTCCTCAATAAACATTAGCTATTGTTTATATTTTCATTATTGCCCAACCACAGTTGCAGGTACTGTGACTATACTTGGTATAAAACCATTAGTGGTTTACCAGAGATGCAAAGCATTTTGCAATGATGTCTTATTAATACTATCATCTCTGTGAAGCTGTCCAAGGGATGGTATTTACCTTCACCTTAGATGGTACATTGGAAAACTTAGACTGAGGTTGGTGTAAATTATACTCTCCAGTGAGTGGATATGTCAGCCAAAGGGATGATATGGGCTTGGCATCACACAAAGTGATTCCTCCTCAAAGGACCTCAGGCCTTGATTATGTCTCAGCTGTCTGGTATAAATGCTGAGTATGGGTTTGTGTTTGTCATTCTTTGCATAGTGAGTGGTGCTTGACAATGGGTCTGGCAGCTTTTCATCATAAGTTGGTTGGCTGCCTGTCTTCGAGGTGAGGCAAGGCTGACACTTGGCTCCTATCTGTATTGTTGTGTATTTAGACATAATTTCTCAGCAGCATGGTAGCAAACATGCTGGGTTTGGGACAGGAAACCTGGGCTTAAATTTAAATTCTACCACAAGATACAGAGATTATAGAATTATAAAAGATTTAGATATAGAAGGGGCCTCAGACATTATCTATTCTGTATTAACAAAAAACACTATTTGTTAAGTAGGTATCATGTGAGAGGCACTACACAAAATGAGTTTTATACGTTACATCTTATTTAAACCTTTGTGGTAGCCATTTGAATTAAGTGATATTTTATCCATTTTAAGATGTGCCAGAAGTCTCTGGGTACCACAAATAATTAAAGCACTCACTTGCTAACTGAAAGGTTAGAGGTTTGAGTCTACCCAGGGGTACCTTGGAGGAAAGACCTGGAGATCTACTTCTGGAAAAACAACCATTGAAAACACTGTGCAGTGAGTTTCTGTACATAGTGATAGGAAGTTTGGCAATGATTATGAGTATTGATGTACAACATGATTAATGTAATTAATATCACTAAGTTGTTCAACTGGAAGATGTTGGATTGATAAATGTTGTGTTTCATATATATATATATATATATATATATATATATATATATTTTATATATATATATATATATATATATATATATATATATATATAATGCCATGTATTTTACATATATATTTATTGTTGTGATAAATAAATGTATCTATACTTGAAATAATAAAAAGAAATATATAAGCATACATGCAAACCCAATGGAATACCGTTCCACTCTGACTCACTTGGGTTCCCCATTTGTCAGAGTTGACTTGCTGGCAACTTTTTTTTTTTTTTAAGATATGCCAGGCATATGCAAAATGTTCTTCATATAATCTCATTTAATCTTTATAAATTCCACTGGTGCTGGGGATATTATTCTTGGAAATGGAAAGGCTTAGCCTTGCTAGGTTTAAGTTACTTGCTAAGCCACAAATAGTTACTAAGTGACAGAGGTGAGTGTTAAAACCAAGTGTCTCTGACAGCAAAATACAACTACTGCACTGTTCTGTCTCAGCTTCCACTTCTTACTGTGGTTTAGGATCCTGAAGTTACGAACTGTACAGGAGTATCTCCCATGTTGCATAGAGTGTTAGCTGGGTCTTCTTCAAGGCCAAAGTTTTTTCCATGCTCTCGAATTTGCTGAGTAGGCTCTTAGGGCCCCTAGAGTCTGCCTGGCTCTTTCCCGGTGGTGTGAGTCTGCTTCTAATTTAGCCTGTTCAGTAAGTGGACACCTTGAACTGAAGTTACTCATAATGTTTTGTATTATTTTGAGTTACGAGCAGAGCCAAGATGTAATGACCATGACAATGTATTTCTCTGATTGCTAATCAGCTCTACAGATAGAAGCTTCCCCATGCCTTTATTATTTTCCTAAACTATTGGGAAGTGAAGGAAAGTCTCTGTATCTAAGTTGTTATTGATGAAGTCCTCAAGAATTTTGTTATGTTTCATGAGTGAAATCTACAAAAATATGATTTGCAAGTGTAGTTTCACATTTCATATAGCCTAGACTGATTGACTGTGGGTTTTTTTTTTTTTTTTTCCTTTATTGATATAATTTATTCTGGAAGGCTAATAACACTCCATTTTATGTCTTCATTGTCTTTAGGGAACTTGATGGTCAGTTTACTGTGGTATTTGGCAGTGGGACTTGTATATTATCCTGCAGTTGAAAAACTTACTAAGATTTGATGAAGCCTTCAATTTGTCCAAAATTCTGTCTTACAAAATTTGCATTAAAATATTTAAACATTAGCCTTGGTCAAGCAAATATTTTTAGTGCTATAGCCAAGGGGCTGTAATTTGTATTTTATTTGTGTGTGATAAGGAGCATTGCTGTGTAACAAGTCAGTCTTAGGAGTTTCCTTTTATTTCTCTTTTGCCTCTTTATCTCTCTATTGCTTTTTTTTCTGTGTGTTGGTGTCAATTATGGTAAGCATTTGTATATAACAGAATATTTGCTGTATCAACGGTTTTTACATGACTGATCCACTGACATTAATTATTTCCTCATGTTGTGCAACCATTGCTTTTACCTATTTACAAATTTTTCATCACCTTCAATAGAAACTCAGAATACTGCTTACACATTGCACTGATCTCTCTCTTCTCTTTTCCCTTCTAGAATGTAACACACTGCTCATAGCTTATAATGATGTGGAATAACCATGGGTTAATTATTTATAACTTTCTGAAAATTCAAAATATCATTGCTACAGTCCCTGAAATATTTTTAAACACTCACTCTCTATGCTTTTTAGGGCTTGTGTACAAGAGGGCACACATCAAGAGTGCAGCATCTTCTTGAATCCAATAATTCAGCTGTATTTCACTGATGGAGCAATCATGGTCAGCTCATCATCAGGAAGTAAATGGCCAAATTATTGATGAGTGATAATTGATTAACACACATCCTTGTTTTTTATTTTTCCTCCTTCCAATGGAGAGGTCATTTGAGTTCAACACCTAGCACTTTGTTAACCTTTAAATCTTAGTTGCCCTCACTTACTCTTGAGCTATTAACAAATTCTCTGTGCCCAACAGCTTGTAAGCCATTGACTCAGCTTCTAGGACACAGGGAAGCTTTTCTATGAGATGATTCCTTTCATGCCTCAGCACATAAATTTCATCAGATTGCCTAATGTCAAAGTAATTTTCTGAGACTGACCTGCAGGTAGTTTCCATCATCCTTTCCATCCTCCTCCTCCTCATCCTGACCATTGCCTTCACCATAATTCTAGCCATCATCATTACCATCATTATGTGTCCATCATCTTCACCATTGTCCTTAACTACATCATCATATCTTACAGTTACTGAGTCATTACTATGTGCTAGATATTGAGCTAAGTACTTTTCCTAACGATTTTGTATTGTCCTGTGAGGCAGGTATTACTATTGCCCCTTCACAGATGAGATATCTGAGCCCAGGAAGTTGAAATTATTTGAATAAGTCCAGATAATTCCCACATGGTAGGGCTGTGATGAAACACCAATTATATTTGATTCTGAAACCCACGTCAAGTGTCATTATAGTATTTTTTGTCTTCTTGACTTCCTCTACCCACTTCTGGGACACATACAAATGGGTGGGAGAGTTACAAAACAAATATAAGGCCTAATAGTTGTGAAAGAATGATGTACAGCTCAAGCACTACCAGCTGGGTGACCTTGGACAAGTCAAATCTGAACTTTAGGTTTCTCATCTGAAGAAAAAGAGGCATTTGAATGAAATTATACTAAAAGCCTCTTCCGGTCAAAATGTCTATGATCCTCTGACCTCTCTGCTAAGCACTGTGGAAAACAACAGCAATAAATTTTAATTGCTAAAATTGCGCTCTGATTATCATAACAATAGCATCTATAGTACATTACAGTTTGTACTATATTTCTGCATATTTTAATAATAATCATATTAACGGTAATAACAGCCTTTACCTATTTGTTGTTGTTCGGTGCCATCAGGGTGGCTCTGTCTCATAGTAACCCTGTGTATGGCAGAAAGACATACTGCCATGTCCTGCACCATCCTCACAATCCTTGCTATGCTTGAGCCCATTGTTGCAGCCATTGTTGCAATCAGTCTTGTTTGGGGTCTTCCCCTTTTCACTGACCGTCTACTTTACCAAGCATGATATCCTTTTTCAGGGACTGGTCCATTCTGACAGCATGACCAAAATAGGTGAGACAAAGTCTGGACATTCTTGGTTCCAAGGAGCATTTTGGCTGCACTTCGTCCGGCATAGATTTATTTATTCTCTGGCAGTCCATGGTGTGTTCAGTATTCTTCACCAACATCACAATTCATGCATCAAAAATTCTTCAGTCATCCTTTTTCATTGTCCAGCTTTCACATGCATATGGGGCAGTTGAAATTACTATGGCTTGGGTTAGGTGCCCCTTAGTCTTCAGAGTGTTATCTTTGTTCTTTAACACTTTAAAAACATCCTTTTAAAGATCACCTATTTAGCGCTTCCTGTGTATTAGGTGGTTCAAACCCACCAGCCACTTCCCAGAAGGAAGGTTGGGCAATGTACTTCCCTAGTAGATACCGCGTTGGAAACCTAAGGAGGGATCGTTATGAGTCAGATCCGACTCAACGGCAGTGCTTTTAGTTTGGTATGTACTATTGTTCTTATGTGCCGTTCAGTCGGACCTGACTCATAGTGACCCCTCCTTGGGTTTCTGAGGCAGTATCGCTACAGAAGTAGATTGTCCAACCTTCCTTACGAGGAGTGGTTGGTAGGTCTGAACTACCAGGCTTTTGGTTAGCAGTCAAGTGCCTTAGGCACTACGCTATCAGACTAGGCACTCACTTTTTCCTCATGGCAGCTCTGAAGGTTCATTCTTCACTACAAGCTTATGAGAGGCATAGTGCATATATAAATATACCTAATTTATATATAACGTTAGTGACTTCATCTAAGGACTCAGAACAACTGGCAGAGCTAAGACCTGAACTCAGTTCTTGAAACCCAGAACCCACACCATTTCCATTAAGCAAGGTTGCCTCTCCAGTAGTGTCCTGTATCCCTTTATTGAAACACACCTATATATCATAATACAGTTCACTGTAATACAGCCATTATCCCTTTACCTCTTTCATTTCTAACTTTATGACTACAATGTATGTTTACTTTGGAGCCTGGAGTACTGTGGGAAGGTGAGTCAGATAGCATATAGTTAAGAGCATAGCAAAGTAGAAGAGATGTTGCTTATTTGTGATTTATCCTTTCCCTACCTTCCTGCAGTTGCCTTTGGTAGGGGAGCTGATTGGAACCCTGGGCTTGGATAACTGCTGCCTTAACAATAAAGTGATGAGAAGAAATCCACTGTATCTGTGTGATTCTCACTTTCGTTTCCAAATAATACAATTTTCCCTTATTCTTTTTCTTTAGTTACATTTTGGTTTCCTTTAATTCTTCAATTAAACTCATGTTAATGGAATTAAAATCATTGTAACTTGGCCCAGTTTTAGAGGATCTTTCTTCTTGAAGACAAGATAGTACTGAACTTTTTTTTCCTAAAGGATGGGGGAGTCACAATAAAGCTGATGTTTTATAAAAATATTCTCAGCCAGGGAATCTGGCCCCTCAGAGGGCATGTTATCAGAACATTGGAGGTAGAGGATGAGAGGTGGAAGGCTATAGATTGAAGGAAAAAAATAATAGTCTAACTGGAAAATGAAAAATACTTGTTTGTTAACCAAGCTATAGAGAGTCATGCCATATAAAATCTCCTTGACTCGTAGGGGGTATAAAGTAGGTGTTACCAACAAGATGAATATTCCTTTGTTCAGGTCAGAGTTTCAAAATATATGGGATATATAATATATATAATATAATGGGCTATGTTCAAGTTAAATATAAAAGGATATTTTGAGAAGTATCATTTATAATGGCAAAACCAAAAAAACTGGAAAAAAATAAAGACCCAATTAAGAGAGAGTGGTTGAATGAATTATTATTTGGTAGAGTATTATTGAGTTGTTGATGTTTATGATTATATGTGCTGATATTAGAAGTTTCCAACATACATTTTAAGTTAAAGCAGTAGGAACATAACAAGGTAAAGGGCATATTGGATAGTGTGATCTCATTTATATAAAAACAGCAATAAAAATTCACAAAATCTATATTCTTTCTTTTTCTCTTTTCCTTTCCTATGCTGTGTACACAGACATATTTTTTCCCCCCTAGAAAGATAAGAGTTATTATGCTGATAGGGTAATTTTGGGAAGAGAGAGTAGAAGAGGGTAAATTAATCCTTTGCTTTTTTTTTTTTTTTTTTTAACATTTTCTATAATTTCAGTACAAGTTTAAAGAGCAAATTATTTTCCATTTAATAATTCATACATATTTTTTTTGTGTGTGACATTGATTGCAATCTCCACAATACCACCACCCTCTTCTCACTTCCTGCCTGTGTTTACCATTTCCATTCATCATTCTTTGATATCCCTTCTGATTTCTGAGCTTTATCCTAGGCAAATGCTACCCTTCTAATCTCGTATGTTTGGTTGTTCTAAGGAGTGTGTACCTACCTAGTGTTAGTATTTACTTCATAGGACTTGTCACCTATAATGTTCAACACATTTTGATTGCAGGTTTGGTAAATTTAAAGCTGATAAAAACTTTAATATTTGAATAATAGTATTCACTGGTCTTCCTTATGTTGTTGTTGTTGTTGTTATGTGCCGTCGAGTCCAACTCAACTCATAGCGACCCCTCCTTGGGTTTCCGAGGCAGTATCACCATGGAAGTAGGATTGCCCAACCTTCCTTCCGAGGAGTGGCTGGTGGGTTTGAACCACCAGCCATCTGGTTAGCAGGCAAGTGTCTTAGCCGCTACACTACCAGAGCTCCTAGTCTTCCTTATAGGCATGTGTATATTATTCTATCACTGACAGCATGGTATGCCTTGAAATGTTCTTTTTGATGATGAATGCAACACCATTCCTCTTTAATTTGTCATTCTTGGCATAGTAGACTGTATGACTGATTAAGAATGGCCAATACCAGTTTATTTCTGTTCATTAATGCCTAGGATATCAATCTTTATGTGTTCCATTTCAGTTTTTACAACTTTCAATTTTCCTGGATTCAAACTTCGTACATTCCATGTTCTGATTACTAGTGGATGTTTGCAGCTGTTTCTTCCCATTTTGAGTGTGTTCCATTAGCAAGTGAAGGTTGTCCCAAAAACTTTACTCTGTCCACATCATTAAAGTTGAGTCTGCTTTGAGGAGGCAGCTCTTTCCCAGTCATATTTTGAGTGCCTTCCCATCAGACAGGCTTACTTTTTGGCACTATATCAGACAGTGTTTCACTGCTGTTTATAAGGTTTTCCTTGGCTGTTTTTTTCCAGAAGTGTATGGCCCCTTCTTCCCAGTCTGTCTTAGTTTGGAAGCTTCACTAAAACCTGTGCACTATGGGTGACCCTGCTGGTATTTGAAATACCAGTGGCATAGCCTCCAGCCTCCCAGCAACATAAGCCACCATAGTGCTCCAAACTGAGAGATGAGTCCTAGTCTGCCTTCTAGTTAATGATTTACCTTCTCTCTTTCTCCAACTCCTGGTAACTTAAAAAGAATCTTTCTTTCTGTGAGTAAACCTTTTCTTGACCTTTTATATTAGTGATGTTATAAAAGATTTGCCCTTTTGTGATTGATTAATTTCACTCAGCATGATATCCTCCAGGTTCATTCATGTCATGAGGTGTTTCATATGTTTATCATTATTCTTTAATATTGTGTAGTATTCTATTGTGTGTATGTACCATAGTTTATTCATTCTTCTGTTGATGGGCACATACATTGTTTCCATCTTTTTGCTATGGTGAATAATTCTATGATGAACATGGGTGTGTATATATCTGTTTGTGTCACAGCTTTTATTGCTCTAGAATATATACCTAGTAGTGGGAATGCTTGGTCATGTGGTATTTCTGTTGCCAATTTTGTAAGGAAGTACCATACTGTTTTCCATGGTGGTTGCATCACATTGCATTTCTACCAGCAGTTTATGAGGGTGCCAGTCTCTCTACTACCTAACCAGCATTTGTTGTTTTCTATTTTTTGTTAAACTTTGCTATTAGTCTTGGCAGGAGATGATCTCTCCTTGTTGTTTTTATTTACATTTTTCTAATAGTCAGCAATGGAGCTCTCCTGGTGTACTGGTTGAGGCATTCAGCTAACTAACCAAAAGATTAGCAGTCCGAACCAACAAACTGGTCCATGGGAGAAAGATGAGACAGTCTGCTTCTGTAAAGATTTGCTGCCTTGGAAACCCTATGTTGCACTTCTACTCTGTCCTGTAGGGTTACTATGAGTTGGAATCAACTTGATGGCAGTGGGTGATGGGAACAGCTAATGATTATAAACATTTCTTCATGTGTTTCTTGGCTTCCTGAATGTCTTCTGTGGTGAAGTACCTGTTTCATATCCTCTGCCCATTTGTTAATTGGATCATTTGTCTTTTTGTTGTTTTGGTGTTGAAATTTTAGAGATTTGTCCCTTGTCTGATGTGTTGTTGCCATTTTTTCCCCCAGCTTATAGATTCTTAGTTTTTAGTCTTTTGATGAAGTGTTTTGATATGCAACATGCAAGCCACCACATTATGACAAACTGACAGATAAGTGATGGTTTGATATGCATAAATCTTTAATTTTTAGGAGATCCCCATTGTCTAGTTTGTCTTCTGCTGATTTGGCACTTTTAGTTGTGTTTGATAGTTTATTTATGCCATGTATCAGAGCCTCTAAATTTGGCCCATTATTTCTTTGATGATCTTTATAGCATTAGGTCTATATAGATCAGGTCTTTGATCTATCTTGAGTTAGTTTTTATATATGGTGAGAAATATTCATCCTATTTCATTTTTCTGCAAATGGATATCGAGTTTTGCCAGGATCATTTGTTAAAGGACTATCCCTTCCCACATTTAATGAATTTTGGCCCATTGTCAAAGATCTATAGATGTCTCTAGATGGATGGAGTTGCTTCTGTGTTCATAGTTCTCTTCTACTGGTCTATGTATCTGTCATTGTACCAATACCAGGCTGTTTTGACACTGTTACTGTATAGTAGGTTTTGTGATTAGGGACTCTGAACCCTCCTAGTTTGTTGTTGTTCTTTAATAGTGCTTTGCTTATCTGAGGTCTTTTTCATTTCCATATAAAGTTGGTGATTAGCAAATGATGGAATCTGGATCAGGTTTGCATTAAATCTGCAGATGACTTTAGGTAATATTGACATTTTTACAATTAAGTCTTCCTTTCCATGAGCCTGGTATATTCTTCTACTTATGTAGGTCTCTGTTAGGTATGTCATCCTGTTGCCTTCTGGCCTGCATGGCTTCTGCTTAGTCTCATTGGTTCTACTGGGTAGATGACTTTTTGTTTGTCCTGAGCTGTTGTCAGTATTTCTTTGTCTTTGGTTTTGAAAAGTATGATTATGATAGGTCTTAGTGATTTTCTTTTGATGTCTATCCATTTGTTGAACTTCTTGAATGCATATCATCTTATCTTTCATGATATTAGGGAAGTTTCCTTCAAACAAATCTTCAATAATGTTCTTGGTGCTTTTATTCCTCTCTCCGTATTCTGGAATTCTGATCATACATTAGGTATTCCTCTTGATGGTGTGCCAAATACTTTTTAAGCTTTCTTCTTCTTTTTTTTTTTTTTCTTTTCTTTTTTCTGATTGTTCCTCTAACATATTAGTATTAAAAACTTGTCTTCAGTGTCACTAATTCTGTCTTCCATTGATTGATTCTAGTCCTTTGCCTTTCTAATGCATTATCTGTTTTCTGAAATTTTAGTATTAATCTTCAGGATTTCTGCTTGTTGTTCTTGTATGGTTTCTAATTTTTCATCTATTTTGCCAGTTGATTCTTGCATTTTATTCTGAATTCTAGAGTTTTGTCTGTGTTTTCCTTGATTTTCTATGATTTACTTGTTGTTGTTATTATAATTATTGATGTCTTTCTTAATTTGCTGAAAGGCCCTAAATGCCACTATTTTGAATCCCTTTTAACGTAGTTCAGGATTGGAGGAAGACTTATTAACAGCCTGTGATATGTAGAAAACACAACATTGCTTGCTGAAAGTGAAGATGACTTGAAGCACATATGGATGAAGATTAAAGACTATAGTCTGCAGTATAGAGTACACCTCAACATAAAGAAAACAAAATCCTTACAGATGGACCAGTAAGTATCATCATGATAAATGGAGAAAAGATTGAAGTTGTCACAGATTTTGTATTACTTGGTTCCACAATTAATACCCATGGAAGCAGCAGTCAAGGTATCAGACGACATGTTGCACTGGACAGATCTGCTGCAAAAGATCTCTTTAAAATGCTGAAGACCAAGGATGTCTCTTTGAAGAGTAAGGTGTGCCTTACCCAAGCTATGGTATTTTTAATTGCCTCATTTGCATGTGAAAGCTAGACAATGAATAAGGAAGACCAAAGAAGAGTTGATGATTTTGAGTTGTGGTATTGGCAGAGAATACTGAAAATAGCATGTGCTACCAGAAGAACAAACAAATCTGTCCTGGAAGAACTGCAGCCAGAATGCTCCTTGGAAGCAAGAATGGCCATACTCCATCCCACTTACTTTGGTGATGTTGGGAGAAGGGACCATTTCCTGGAGAAGGATATCATGCTTGGTGAAGTGGAGGGTCCGGTAAAAAGGGGAAGGACCTCAAGAAGATAGATTGACATAGTGGCTGCAACAATGGGGTCAGGTGTAGCAAGGATTGTTGTACATAGGATCGCTATGAGTTGGAGCCAACTTGACAGCACCTAACAACAACAACATGAGGTAGTTTCAGTACCATTTCTTTCTAGCCCTGTATTTGCTGAATTGTTTCAGTCATCTTGTCCTGTTTGTGTGTGTGTGTGTGTGTGTGTGTGTATGTATGGTGCTGTAATTTGAAGTTGTCTGTTTTCCCTAAGACTTTGTGGTGAAATGTGTAGATTGCATGTTGGTTTTGTCACCTTTATTTTTTTGTTTTGTATTAGTATGTTCAGGCAACAGGGCAGGCTTGCTACTGTGGTCACTGATTTGGCAGTACTGGGTTGCTCTTCACCTGTCTCCATATGAATTTCGTTGGGAATGTGAGCATTAGTCTCTAATTGCTGGTTGTGTAGATTAGTGACAGACAGACTGGGCTGGTGTTGGTCACTGTCTGTTGTTCAGTGGTACTGGAGTGTGTGATGGTACTCATCTGCTGGGTGTGGGAGGTATGGGAGGTATGCCTAGGTAGGTTGCAGACCTCTGAGTGATTGGGATAAAAGAAAAAAGCAAAGAAGAGAATTTTAATATGGGGCAAAATTGGGGGGTGGGTAGTGAGGGAAGAAGTAAGAAGAAAGATAAAGGAAAAAGGAAAAGGAAGTGGCAAAACACTGGCAGTGGCGTAAGGGTTTGACCAGCTCCTAAGTGAGTGGAGTTAGGTGCAACACCACTGGTCACTTTGAGTTTGTAAAGGGTGTGGGGTAGAAAAGGAATCACACCTCCCTCGTCACTGATTACCAGTGTGGCTGTGTGTGCAGTCCTGGGCATGCAGAGCCAGTTATCCAGTTCTTGCCCTGATTAGAATGTGTTTTCAGTAATTCAAAATTGCCACAATCTCTGAAGGGCCCATGGGCACTTCACTACTCTGGATAAGTTTTTGTTCACTGTTTTCCTTCACTCTTCCTGTAGTTGGTATTTGATCTACATTTTTATCCTTTCTTTTAAAGATGTGAGTTCCAGGATTGTCATTGGTACAGTGAATAAGTAAGAGTGACTGTTTCACTTGGTTTATCTTTTGTAGAGAGTCCAGATAATAGTATATCTTCCCAACTTGCCATCTTGGCACCATCCTGGGATGTCATCTTTGTACTTTTTTGCTTTTAAAATTGTCTTGGAAAAAAAAGTTGCTATTGATTTTATTCAGACTCATGGCAACCCCATGTGTTAGCCGAATAGAACAGTGCTCCCCAAGGTTTTCAAGACTTGATCTTTCAAAGAGCCTGTGGGAGTGTTAGAACCACCAACATTTCAGTTAGTAGTTGAGTGCTCAACTTTGCACCACCCAGGGACTCCTTGTCTAACCAGTCATCTATACAATAAATATTTATTGAATAACTACTGCATACCAGGCAGTATAATTGATGTTAGATGCTGTTGAGTCCTTTCTGACTCATAGAGACCCTATGCACAGCAGAACAAAACACCACCTGATCCCGCGCCAGCTCCATGATCCTCGCTATACTTGAGCCCATCATCATAGCCACCATGTCAGTCCATCTTGTTGAAGGCCTTCCCCTCTTTCGTCGACCCTCCACCTTACCAAACATGACAACCTTCTCCAGGGAATGGTCCCTTCTGACAACATGACCAAAGTAGGTGAGCCATTCTCTCTTCCAAGGAGCATTTAAGCTGTGCTTCCTCCAGGACAGATCTGTTAGTTCTTTTAGCAGTCCATGGTATCTTCAGAATTCTTCGCCAGAAGCACAACTCAAAAGCATCAACTTTTCTTCAGTCTTCCTTATTCATTGTCCAGCTCTCACGCATATGAGGCATTGAAAGTATCATGGCTTGTGTCAGGCGCACCTTAGTCCTCAAGGAGACATCCTTGCTCCTCAGCACTTGAAAG
>NW_006921747.1:3001141-3027987 GCF_000298275.1 Orycteropus afer afer | reverse complement strand
CTTGAGAAATGCTGAGCATGTTCTTCCCTTTTGGTTTTCTAACTCCAAGTCTTTGCACATTTCATTATAGTAATTGGCTTTGTCTGCTCAAGCTGCTCTTTGGAATCTTCTGGTCAGCTCTTTTATTTTGTCTTTTCTTCCATTTGCTTCAGCTACTCTCTGCTCAAGGGCAAGTTTCAGAGTCTCTTCTGTCATCCATTTTGATCTTCTCTTCTTTTGTTGTCTTTTTTAGTGACCTCTTGCTTTCTTCACTTACGATGTTCTTGATGTCATCCCATGATTCTTCTGGTTTTTGGTCATTGGTGTTCAATGTATCAAATCTATTCTTTAGATGGTCTCTAAGTGCAGGAGGGATATATTCAAGATCATATTTTGGCTCTCCTGGACTTATTTTAATTGTCTTCAACTTCAAGTTGAACTTGCATATGAACAGTTGATGGTCTTTTCCACAATCAGCTCCTGGCCTTTTTTTTGGCTGAAGATATTGAGTTTTTCCATCACTTCTTGCCACAGATGTAGTCAATCTGATTCCCGTGTCTTCCATTTGGTGAAGTCCACATGTATAGCCCCTGTTTGTGTTGTTGAAAAATGTATTTGCAATGAATAAGTCATTGGTCTTGCAAAATTCTACCATACAATTTCCAGCATTATTTCTGTCACCAAAACCAATTTTTCCAACTACCAGTGATTCTTCTTTGTTTCCAACTTTTGTATTCCAGTCACCAGTGATAATTAACACATCTTGATTCCATGTTTGGTCAATTTCAGACTGCAGAAGTTGATAAAAATCTATTTTCCTCATCTTTGGCTTTGGTGGTTGATGTGTAAATTTGAATAATAATCATATTAACTGGTCTTCCTTGTAGGTGTATGGATATTATCCTATCACTGCCAGCATTGTACCTCAGGACAGATCTTGAAACATCCTTTGTCATGATGAATGCTATGCCATTCCTCTTCAAATTGTCATTCCCAGCATAGTAGATCATATTGGTTTGATTCAAAATGGCCAAAACCAGTCCATTTCAGCTCACTAATGCCTAGGATATCAATCTTTACATGTTCCATTTCATTATTGACAACTTCCAGTTTTCATAGATTCATACTTCGTACATTCCATGTTCTGATTATTAGTGGATATTTGCAGCTGTTTCTCCTCAGTTTGAGTCGTTCCATGTCAGCAAATGGAGGTCTTGAAAGCTTTACCTTATCCATATCAGTAAGGCTGGTTTTACTCTGATGATACAACTCTTTCCCAGTCATATTTTGAGAGCCTTCTAACCTAAGTGATTCCTCCTTTTCTGTACTAGACAATGTTTCCTGACTATTCACAAAGTTGCACTGTAATGTATCAGACAGTGTTTCTCTGCTATTCATAAGGTTTTCTCTGGTCATTTGTTTGAGAAGTGAATGGCCTCTTTCTTATTCCTAGTCTGTCTTGGTCAGCAAGCCACACTGTAACCTGTGCACCATGTGTACCCCATTGGGTTTGAAACACTGGTGGCGCAGCCTTAAGACTCAAAGCAACATGTCATCACAGTAGGACAAACTGACAGACAAGTTTGTCTCCTTTAGCTGTTCAAAACCTCTCCAACCTCCCTTACCTGGATCCCTACTGCTGTCTCCTCGCTCTTTCCTGCCCCCCCTTGCCTTTTCCCTTTCCTTTCCCTCACTTTCCCACCTTGCCACTTGTGGGGCATGGCCTGGGTTCCCTCTCCTCACCTGGATCCCTGCGGCTGACTCCTCACAGTCAGTGTATGTAATAGACTCCATAAAAACAGCATGATCCCAACTCTTAGAAAGCTTAGTGGAGGGTTAGTTAGTAATGAGAAAACATAAACAAAACAATTTCAGAGTGTTCTAAGAGCTAAGAAGAAAAAAAAAGCCAATAGGTAAAGAATAACAGAAGACTAGTTTAGATATAGCGTTGCATAACATAACCGAAGCCACCAAGACCAGGCTTTCCTGTCTGACAGAGACTGGTGGATTCTGTGAGACTATGGCCCTTAGACACCCCTCAGGCTTGAAACTGAACTTATCCCTGAGGGTCAACTTTCAACCAAATGATAACCCTTTAAGGTGAACAGTAATACAAGAGATGTACACACCTCTTTGGATAATCAACCATAAGGATGGCAGTTACCCAGGAACAAAGCTCAGAAGGCAAGAAGGGATGAAAAAGAAGGATGAATAGAAATGGTAAGCGTAGGGAAGAAGTGTGAAGAGTGCTGTTACGTTGTGAAAACTGCAGTGAATGTCACAAAAAAAAATATGTATGAATTTGTTGAATAGAAAGCTAATTTGTTCTGTAAACTTTTACCCAAATCACAATAAAAAGTTAAAACAAAAACCAAAACCAAAAAACCTAAACCTGTAAACCTTTTAAAACAAACATACAAACAAAAAAACCCCTAAAGTGTTGTGCCTTACTACAAGCTTTTATTCTCATGTCCTTGTCTACAGGTCAGTATGGCTCAGTTGCTCTAGGCTGAGTTTGGCTGGCAGCTCTCTTTTAATCTATGGGTTCACCTGAGCTTGCAGGTTACAGTTTGAGCTCAGATTTCTGCTACATTAGTTTGTTCTGAGGCCCAGGCTGAGAGGCAGCAGCTATTTGGGGAAGCTATGTTCATGACAAGTCACCAAACTGCAAAATATCCAAGTCAAACTCTGCAAACCCATTCGAGATGTTGCTTGTTTCATGTCCACTGTTAAGTCACATGACCAACCCCAGCATGCATATTGTTGGGAATATCTCCATCAGCGATGGGGCATGCAAGTAACTATTTACTGCAACATTGTTCATACTGTCAGTCTAGGCCTCTGCTGTTTGAACTGGAAAGTTTACAGTAATAAGCCAGCCATGCCAAGATCTAGGGATGACAGTAGGGGTGGAAGATCATTCCAAGCAGAGAAAACAATAAGTGCCTGGAATCATTTTCTAAATTGTCAACTGGGATTGGTTGATAGAATTGTAGACTATTTTTTCTTTAAACATTTTTACAAAAATAAACCCTAGTATTCTTTTAAAAGGGAGTTAAAAAGATAAAGAAACAGTGACTTTGAAGCAGGACACCTTATGTAATTTTCTACATACAAGAATAGTTATGTTCTTTAATGTAATGTAACAGGACACAGAGTTCAATGTTTCTTCTGAGAGACCAAGATGCAACAGATGCTGCGTTCCAAAGGAGGTTCTGGGCCATATGCAGCATTTCAGAATGGATAGCCAAAAATCAGTTGGATGACCATTAAATCTCCCACTCATGTGGAGGATTGATTTTTTTTTTTTTTTTTTAATTGAAAAGATGGTTTTGTAAGGATTTTCTTGAAAACACTATGCTGAGATTTTTAACTCCTCCCAGCAGGAAGCAGGAGGGGTAGAAAATGCTACCTTGCTCACCTGACGTTTAATGCTGAGGTCATGTGGTTATGTTGGGGAAAAGTCGAGGGCCGTAGTTTTCTGGAGCTAGAGCTGTAGTGGCATAGTGCCTAAGGCATTTGACTGCTAACCAGAAGGCTGGAGGTTCAAACCCACCAGCCACTCCTTGGAAGGAAGATGGAGTGATCTACTTCGTAGTGATACTGCCTCGGAAACCCAAGAAGGGGTCGCTATGACTTGGGTATGACTCGACAGCAGTGAGTTTGGTTTTTTTGGTTTAGACTCCCACCTGGGAGTGTTTGAACAGCTTGTGGAGGATTGGGCTGCTTCTAGGTATGACTGCACTGCTGTTTTTTTGGCTCAAAAATGTGGAAGGCCCAGGGATGGGCATAGACCTTGTGATATGCCTGTTCAAGATCATTCTAAAAAAATTCTGACCATAAGGGCAGCAGGCAGGGTGATAGGGACCCCAGAGGGAAGAGTCACAGAATGCTTCCCAGGGTTAGAAGCTGTGGGAATCAGGAGCAGCCAGCCAAAGGGAGTGGTAGTTGAAGACATCTGTCAAGGGAAATCTCATTACTGTGCTCATAAAAGATGGAGTCTGCTTTGAAATCTGCCAGGAAGCTTATTCTCCATATATTAGCTTATTCTCTGAAATTGTTCAAGGCTCTCATGTAGACTCTAGCAGGTCACACACAGAATCTATCAACAAGGGAAGGAGGTAAGCAAGAGAGAGAAAGCTCAAGCCAACCATATTCTGATTTCTCAATTTGGAAATCAGACAGTGTATTGCACTAGACACATCTGCTGCTAAAGACTTCTTTAAAGTGTTAAAGAGCAAAAGTATCACTTTGAAGACCCAAGCCACGGCATTTTCAGTGGTCTCATATGCATGTGAAAGCTGGACAGTGAATAAGGAAGACTGAGGAAGAACTGATACCTCTGAATTGTGGTGTTGGTGAAGAGTACAGAAAATACCTTGGACTGCCAGAAGAATGAAAACATCTGTCTTGGAAGAAGTACAGCCAGAATGTTCCTTAGAAACAAGAATGGCCAGACTTTGTCTTATGTACTTTGGTCATGTTGTCAAAAGGGACCAGTCCCTAGAGAAGGATATCATGCTTAAAGGAGAGTGAAAAAGAGGAACACTTTCAGTGAGATGGATTGATTGACACAGTGGCTGCAGTGATGGGCTGAAGCATAGCAAACATTTTGAGAATGGTGCGGGACCCAGCAGTGTTGTGTTCTGTTGTACATTGGGTAGCTATGAACCGAAACCAACTTGATAGCACCTGACAGGAACAACAAAAATCATACCCATCCTCAGTGGCAGATGGCTCTTAGTTATGGATTAGATTGTTTCTCCTTGCAAAAAAGACAAGGAGCCCACATGTTCTGACCTCCTCTAACCCCACAAGAGGAAGATAGAATCACCATCAGTAACCCTAAGCCTATTACTGCAAGGCCAGACATGCTGCCTCCCTTCAGCTCTTTCACCAGCTGTTCCTCCCAAAGCACCCACCACCTCTCTTTTGGGTTTGATAATTCACTGCAGTGGCCACACAGAACTCACAGATTATGGGGTTTATTAGGGAAGTACCAGGCTACAATTTGAGTTCAGGAAAAACTCTCAGTCTCTCTCCCAGCCCATGGTCTCTCTCCTAACAGTCTCTCACAGTCTCTTTCCCAACAGTGAGTGTCCCTTGGTGTCTCACTCAGCAATGCATGTCTCTTGCATCTCTTTCCCAGCAACACATGCCTCTTTCAGGAGCACGTCTTCTTCAAGTCAGAGAGAGACTTCTTCTGCCTCTAGGAGGCCTCCTTTTGAGCCCAGCAGAGTGGCCAAACTAACCAATCATAACATCAGAATTCTAAGCACCTGAGAGAGAGCGGGAACCTCCCAGAACATTGCCTTGTGTTGCGCCGAACAGAAATACCCGAGATGAATAACTTTTACAATCAGGAGCTCCTCAGTTGCTCACAGCAAATTCCACCACAGAGTTGACAAGGACTTATGGCTAGAAAAGCCACACTAAGTAATTTACTACATGGCACTCCTAAAATATGTGTTGGACTCCTAACCCCCGTACATGTGAATGTAATCTTCCTTGGGGATAGAGGGTTTTTTTTATGCTAACAAGGCTTTATCAGTATAGGACTTGTCCTCAACCTTATCACTTCTGAGTTGTAAAAAGAGTAGATTAGACACAGGAATACGCACAGACCTGGAGGTGGGGGGAGACCGATGCCACCTGAGGATCACCAAGGAATCAAGGAAAGCTGGGGCTACAGAAGCTAAAAGAGACAGAAATCTCTGAGGGCCAATAGAGAAACCTTCCCCTAGAGGTGGTGCCCTGAATTTGGACTTTAAGCCTCCTGGACTGTGAGAAAATACATTTTTGTTCTTTAAAATCACCCACTTGTGGCATTTCTATTATAGCAGAAGTAGGGAACCAAGGTACCCATGTATAACTGGCTGTCACTGGGAAAGCAGGAAGAGACCTACCCTTGACAAAAGAGTAGACATTCTGATTTGTAAATCAAGACTGCTATTACTTACAGTAGGAGCTCTAGTAGCATAGTGCCTAGGGCACTTGACTGCTAACCAGAAAGCTGGCAGTTCAAACCCACCAGCCACCCCTCGGAAGGAAGGTTGGGCAATCCTACTTCTGTAGTGACACTGCCTCAGAAACCCAAGGAGGGGTTGCTATGAGTCAGGGCTGACTGGATGGCACATAACAACAACATTACTTACAGTGATGATAAAGCTTTCTAAGAATGATCAGAAATATCATGGGACTGCCTTTGTTTGTGTTTGGGATAGCACTTCTAAACCACAGAGCAGGTGTTAGAGACAGTGCTTGGTTGTCCAGCTGTCAGCTGCATTAACATTTATGAAGAGACAGCAAATGATGCATTGTGTTAGTAATTTGTTAGATAGGATCTCATTCACAAGAAGTCTATGTGGCTATTACTTATTGTTGAGCTGGCTTCAACTCACTAAGTTTCTATATATGATAGAATGAAACAAAGCTTGGTCCTGTACCATCCTCATAATCTTTGGTATGTTCATCTCATGGAAGGTTTCCTTTGTTTTCTCTGACAAGAACTCTGTAAGGTCATTGCTGTCATCCCGTTTTACAGATTAGCACATTGAGGCAAATGAAGTGAAGTGATTGCCCGTGGTCACAGAATAGCTCATGTCAAAGCTATAATTCAAACCAAATCTAGTCTATTTGACTCCAGAGTCTGTGCTCTTGACTGGTTTGATTTCTCTCCCTCAGAGTAGGCCCTCCTTTGCTGTGTGGAGGATGACTGTGCTCTGCTCTGGTCCCGCTTCTAAAGAAGCATTCGAGCTTTTTTGCTTCCCCTTGTTTGGCTTGGCTTCTGTCTTTCCCCTCCCTTGTCACTTTCCTGACTTTGTTTCTGTTAGTCACATATGGCCCCATGTGCACATATGAGATTGTTAAACAATATGTATAGCTACATATGTGTCTGACTGTACAGATGCTTCCATACCTACCTGTTAACAGTTCTATGGAAGTAGATCAGGGCCCGTTTGATGCACTGTCCACAGGCTTTCATCTGTTGCTGCAATTGGACCAGGGTGGCTGTGGCGGACACTTTGTGTGGCATCCCATGGGAGGTATTATCAATTGCCTCTTTTACCCCAGGAATCCAGTCTATTCATATAAATAGAGAAATCATTGCATCTGCTTCTCACCCAGCAGGGCCCATATTTGCAGTGGCACCTTGTTAAAATGAAGGACTGTCTATTGTATTATAGATAATGTGAGACAAACTGCATTTCCTACTTCCTGACGATACACTTTGCTGAAGATAAGGTCCAGGGAGAGTTCTCGGTAGGTTTACCCTGATTCAAATCCTGTTTTTCAGGAACAGCAGTTTTAAAGATCATTTCTATTAAGGGAAGGGATATCAGGACTTGCTGTGTGTGTGTGTGTGTGTGTGCAGGCAGTATAGCAAACCACTGCAATTTTGAAAATCAACTGCTAAACACAAAAATATTCGTGTATGAATTGTTGGCAGAATATGATGTTGTTCCTGTAAATTGCATCCATTCTGTATCTCTTGATCTAATTATTAACTTTGGTTACCTTGTTCTGTGTTTTGAACCAGCTCTACTAATTCATGTGCAGTATTTCATAACTACCAGCCCTTAAAAAAAATCAATCTCCCCAATTATTTCTGTTTCTCTGTATCATTTGTACTTTTTTCTTTCTTTCTTGTTTTAAATTTTACTGGGATTATATATATATGAAGTACAAATTTTAGTACTTCAGCTATTTTTAAGTGTATAATTCAGTGACATTAATTGCATTCACCATGTTGTGAAACCATCACTACTTTGTATTTCCAAAGCATTTTTATCACCTCAAGCAGAAATTCACTCCCCTTTATGAAGTAACTCCCATTTTCCCTCTCCTCAGTCACTGGTAGTCTTTTGTCTCTGGTGGTCTTTTGTGTATGCATTTTGCATTATTATTTACTTATTATTTTTCTTTAACTGATTTTTTATTCTAGGAAATAATATGTCTGAAGTCACTGGTTTAATGCGTTGCATGTGTGTGTGTGTGTGTGTGTGTAATTTGTTTTACGGCACTTCACTTTTACTGAAGACCTACATTAGTACTTGTTTTTGCTAACTGAAAGAAATCTGAAGAGGATTTTTGCTTTTAGGAGAAAATGCAGCCATTAAAGAGGCAGCACACACACCAACCAGCGAGAGTGATATTGAGCAGCAAAGTGGCTTAGCCAGGCTCCTTCCCTGGGAATTACATTCAGCATCAAGCTGCCATGGTGTCTTTGAACACTATATGTTAGTGTTATTTTAGGTTTTATGTGATATTTAGTATGATTTGGAAGGATTTTTTTGGCACTAGGAATTCTCAGAAATTTTTTGCATATAAATTAATGGTATTTGCTTCTTTGCTTTATGACATTTCAGGTTATGAAAGGTTTCATAGGCATGCCCTACTTTCAGATAGTGGGGGAAACCTATATGTAAAGCTCGCTGTCATCAAGTCGATTCTGACTCATAACCGCCCTATAGAGCACAGTAGAACTTCCCCATAGGGTTTCCATGGCTGTAAATCTCTATATAGGCAGACTGCCGTATCTTTCACCCACAGAGCTGCTGGTGAGTTTAAACCTGTGACCTTTAAGTTAGCAGCCAGGTGTTTATACTGCACCACCAAGATACTGTCACATGCACTCCATGTAATGATTTAAGAAAAGGGAATTCTACACATATAAAATATAATAAACTATGTACATATGTTATACTATGTACATATGTAATAGAAATGGGGTCTCCTATATTTCCTAAAATTATCTAGGTATCTACCAGTGGTACTTTCCATGGTATGGTCAGATGATTTTCACTGATTTCCAGATAGAGGAGAAAAATAGGTGTATGGGAAAGCTAGAAATGGGTAGAGGGTAATGACGTTTATATTAGGATATTTTATACAGATCTCCTGCATGTTTCTTAAATTGTGTGAAAAGTATTGAGAATTGGATAGTGGCAAAGAACAAAACCAAAACAAAACAAACTCACTGCCATCAAGTCGGATCCAACTCATAATGACCCCTCCTTGGGTTTCTGAGGCAGTATCACTGTGGAAGTAGATTGCCCAATCTTCCTTCCAAGGAGTGGCCGGTGAGGTTGAACCACCTGCCTTCTAGTTAGCAGTTAAATGCCTTAAGCTCTACACCACTAGAGCTCCCTAGATAGAGGCAGTACATTGAAAATAGAAAAAGGAGTCCTTTCCCACACACAAAAAAAAATCTTATTAGCAAGACTGGAAATAGTCTTTTTGAATGGCCTCTCATCTGCTCACTCACGTACATATCTGTGCATTTGTTCACGCAACAAATGCTTGTCAAATATCTACTCTATTCACTCTATTCATTGACATACATTAATGGAAAAGAAGAGTTCCCTGTCCTTGGGGAGCTCTGAATCTAGCCTGGAAAATGGGTAGGTAAATCCCTTGTCACATTCTGATGGAAAAGGTGTTAGATCCAGGTGTGAAGCAAACACTGAAAGCCAAGGAGCAGGTAACTGGTATTCTTCAGGAGTGTCAGGCTGTGCTAATCCTGGGGTTGGGCCTGAGATAGAATACCAAACTACACAAAACAAAAAGCCTGAGAACATCTCTTTTAGAATTCAGTCTTTATTTCACAGAAAATCATTTATCTCCTGAGGGGACAAGGGGATGAATGCTATAATCTTTCATCCAGAGTGACTTAGTTGACCTTGAAGAGAATTACCTCAGAAATCCCTCTTTATTTACATTTTCCTCTATAGAGAGAGACTTGAATTGCTGGGATGGAGGTTATATTCCTGATGTCCTATTCCATTCTGATACACAACCCCATATTGCTCTCTGGAAAGTTGTGCCAACGAATACTTTTTCCACATGCCTAAAGAAATAATGAAATAGCTGCACAAATATATCAAGGATATATCATTGGCTTTTGCTTTTAATACCAAAAGTTGAAAATAGCTTAAATAGCCACCAATAGGGGGTGGATTAAATATAAAACATTTCATAATGTCATGCCAAACAATCTTTTAAAAGGATGAGTAGAGTAGATATTTAATCAGAAAAAGTGTTCACCATATATAAAGTAAAAAAAAAAAAAAAGAAAGAAAGACACGTCATAGAACAGTATTATAATATTATCTTGTTTTTGTGAAAAAAAATGTGAATTAATATGTGCATAAAATCTGCTGGCTTTCTTCCGGACTGAGAACACTGGCTGTCGTGGAGGAGGCAGTATATGAAGTACCTGGAAGTATATTTCACTCTCTTTTTAAAGAAAATCTGTGTTTAGTGCATTTTAAATTATTTTTATAAACATTCAGAAAACTAAAGACATACTCAATTACGAAAAGAAAAAGAAGTTTTGCTTAGTGAAGGAGACTGTAGTTGTATGTAGCAAGCTTTTGGAATCTGGTTTGTCCATTTGAGTTCTAAATGAGTAGATGGTGGCCAAGGTTGAATCCATCATCTTATTCCTCCAACCTAAATTTCTACTTTTCCTATATATCCCAGTTTTCAATCTTGGGTAGAAGAATTTTCTTATTCTCTTATCTCTCATAACCAACCAATTGCAAAGTGTCTTTGATGCATTTTCATTCTCTTTTCTTTTTCTCGTTTATTCTTTTCTAATACGTTGGTCTGGTCTTACTGGCAAGGTCTCCATTCTTTCACTGTCACCTCTTTCCATCCAGTGTACATTTGTGCTAGCAGCAGACTGATTTTAGCTCTAAAACACAGAGCTAATAATTTTATTCTCTCATTCAAAAACATTACATGATTCCCCATTCATCAGGGGATAAATACAGCTTTTTTTTTTTTTTCTTGTTTGGTTGTGTTTGGTCCTGAAAACCATGCCTGATGTGGCCTCATTGATTATGTCCTTTCACACACCCTACATGAGATTTCTTTCACCTTTCAGACAATTCTTGGGACTTTTACATGTTTGTTTTCAGACTTAATTCTCTAGATTTTCCACTATGTAAACACAACATAAGGAGCTCTGGTGGCACAACAATTAAGCACTTGGCTGCAACTAGAAGGTTGACTATTCAGACCTACCCAGTGGCTGTGGGAAAAAGACCTGGTGATTTACTTCAGTTAAGGTGATAGCCAAGAAAACTCTATGGGACAGTTCTTCTCTATCACATGATTTCACTATGAGTTGGAGTCAACTTGATGGCTCCCAACTACAACACAAAACACAACATATTCCACCTTATGTTACAGCTGTTGCTGTTACACTAATATCTTTTTGTCTTCTTCATTCATTCAATAATATGTTATAGTGTGACTTGTATGTACATGGATTGGTGCTAAGTGCTGAAGACACAATAGTGAAGAAAGCAGACTATCCCTCCCTCATCCTTTCCTCAGACCCAGGCAAAGCCCAGGCAGACAATCAAGCAAAATAATTACTATTTGTGAAAAACATTAGGAAGAAAACAAACATGGGGTTGAGAAGAGAATCATGGCATTGATGGAGGTGAAGACATTAAGGGGTTATGGTTAGGCCAACCTTGGCTAAAGAAGTGATGTTTAAGGCAGACATGAAGAACCCAAGGAGCAAGCCCTGGAGTAAGTAAAAACTAAAACTCACTGCTGTCGAGTCTTTTTCAACTCATAGTGACCCCTCCTTTTGTTTCCAAGGCGGTATCTCTACAGAAGTAGATTGTCCAGTCTTCCTTCCAAGGAGTGGCTGGTGGGTTTGGAACAGCCAGCCTTCTGGTTAGCAGTCAAATACCTTAGGCACTATGCCACCACAGCTCCAGGCAGATGGAATATCAAGTTGGGGTATGCTCACTGACCTTGAAGTAAGAAAAAGCTTAAGCTGTAGAAGGATTTGAAAGAGGACTTGGCTGGGGGAAGGAGCCTGTGGCAGATGATGATGGAAAAGTTGGGGCCTTAAGAGTCAGCCTTTAAGAGTTGTGTAATGAATTTGGACTCTGTTCCAGTGCAATTGCATGCTGTTGGAGGGCTTTAAGCAGGGAAGTGAGATTGTAAACCCAGTTTACCCTTTTCTGCATTCCCCTCAGCACCTGTCACGATGCCCTGCATATCATTGTTGCTCAGTAAGTACTTGTTGCATTATTGAATTCTGTGGCTGTGATTGATTACAGAATTAGCCATACTTCATCAGGGGATGAATTTAGTTCTCTTTATCAGTTTTTATCCAGCATGCTAGCTAAGTTCATAAAAAGGTAACTTGCATGGAAATCTCCTATTTTGAGTTCATTAATCACATACTGAATGATGACTCTGGTTTTGCTTTAAAAAAAAAAAATACTGAGAGATCTCTTCAGTATTCTGGAGGTTTAAATTTTCATTAAATTACATTGAGAAGTTTATATTTTTTTCTTTACTGAAAGAAGTTTGAATTTTGATGTACAAAATCATTCAGGTATATGGTTATCTAAGCCACAAAATATGTATTTTTAGTGATTGAACACATAAATGGATCTCGGCAATTCATTTTGGGAAAAATAAAAGTGCTGTTGATAGTTTCCAGCTCATGGTGACCCCATGTGTGTCAGAGTAGAACTGTACTCCATGGGTTTTTTGGTGGCACATTTGTCAGATCATCAGACTTTCCTTCTGGGATGTTTCTGGGTGGACTCAAACCTCCAACCTTCCAATTAGCAATTGAGTGTGTTTGCCATTTGTACTGCTCATGGGCTCCTTGACAATTTAGAGATGAGAAAAATGAGGACCAGCAAGTCAAAGTCCTTTGTACAAAGTCACCCAGTTAGTTAACATTCAGATTTCCTTTGTCTCTATCATTCTCTAACATGTTGCTGCTTTTATTGTACCTGAGTGTTTTTCTTTCTCCTGATTCTTATTGAATGCAGTATAATGTTGATAAGCAAAATGCCTGGTAAGTATTTGCATAATGCCCTTTTAACAAAGACTGTTCATCACCTTAATTTTTAAAAAGAAATCATAGAGAAATTTACTCCTCTACTTTTTGGCCAACATCATGCATTAGTTGGGAATCTGTTGGTTGCAGGTAATGGAAACCAAGTTCAAAATGGCAAATGTATAGTTTATAGAGTTAAACCATTATAGGTAGATGTGGCCTTAGAAACTAGAGTTTCCAGCATTTCAGAACCTGTGTCCTCTGTCTCTAGCTTCTGTGTGGGAAAAGGCAACAACTCTTGTTTGTTTGGAAGTAATCCACTCCCAAAGATGAGGAGGGGCAATGTTCCAGGAGAAGGAAGGGGCAGTAAACAGAGAAAAGAATACATATTGGCTACAACATACTTAAGACAGACTTGCTATTTACAATAGTAATCATAATGATAAGATCTGTATAACACTTTAAGGAGCTCTGGTGGAACAATGGTTAAGTGCTTGGCAACTCACCAAAAGATTGGTGGTTTGAACTCACAGGGAGAAAAGAATGGATGATCTGTTCCCATAAAGATAAAAGCATAGGGAACCCTCTGAGGCAGTTCTTCGGGGTCATATGGGGTTGCTCTGAGTTGGAATCGACTCAGTGGCACACAAAAACAATTTGTAACACTTTAGAATTTTCAAAAGGCTTTTATGCACATTTTCTCATCACAGAAATCCACTGGATATCTAGGAGAGAGATAGAAAATTGGCCAAGTAGGTTGGTGACAAGTGAAAGAGCAAAAGAAGTGGTAGGAGACAATGCCTGAGGAATATTGTAATCAGGGGAGCAGTGGCTGAGGTGGATGGAGTGAAAGTATGTCAAAGTCCAGAATCCATGCATTTAGCCATTTGTTTTATGTTCTTGGTTAGAGTAACTAATTTCTTCAGTTACCTATTGAAATTTTAGAAGCAGTCAAATGTTATTTATAATTGAGTTTTGGAAATTCAGTAGACAGTCAAGAGAAGTAGCAAATTATTGTGGTTGGTTTTCCTAAGTGGCTGCATTTATGCATTGATTTCTGTAATAAGCATTTTTTTAATGGCTTTTGTTGCAGACAGGTACTAAGCATTAAGGTTTCAAAGATGAATAGGGCATAGTCACTGCTTGGGAGAGGCTTCCAGATAGTTGGGGGGATACATATGTAAACAGATGATTGTAACAGTGAGATAATTGCTGATGACACTACTCCAGATTTGCATGGAGTACCAAAAGCAGGGACCTTACTTAGGGTGGTAGTCAAAGAAAACTTCCTAATGAGACAATAGTTGTAACATCTTGAAGAATATTTAAGATTTAATCACTTTGTCCAGGCTATGAAGTTAATATATAGAAGGAGGATATTGTAAGCAAAGGGAACAGCACATGCAAAGGCAGAAAGGAGGAAAGACCATCCTGTGACCAGAGTGTAGGATGTAGTTTGAGAGAGGATGTGGTGTGAGTTTATCACTGGAATAAGTGTGTCACTGTCTCCTTACCCCAGAGTCTACTTTAAAAATTACAGTATGACTTTGAGTAGTTCTAGTATGCTTAGTTAAAAATTGGACTTCCTTTTATAATTGTGCTTCACCTCTCAAGTTATCAGGTTATATCTGGAATAAAATTTCCCATAAATTTAACATATGAAAATGGACATAGTGAGAAACTCTTTCAAACTCTAGGATGCTGGGTTTTAACATGTCTCAGAATCCTGGGTCACCTCAAGATAAGTTGTGCTTTTAGAAGTTTAGCCTTTAGTTTTGTTTTTTTTTTTTTTTAGGACTGTTGTGCTAAAAAGCTTTTCTCACAGCTTTCAGACCATCTATATTGATCTGAAAATGAAATCTGATTGGGGCTCTATGTTGGAGAGTAGCTTTGGTAACATTCCTTCCCATTAGAAATCAGAGCAGAAACTGAAGAACAAGAGCTATTCTCCTTTGTCCCTGACAGGCTAATCAGTCCTATGACAGGTAGCAATTCTGGTTCTTGACCACACTGATGCCCTGATGCCATCACATTTCTGTGATTGAAGATTTGTGAAGTTTTCTTTTTTTTTTAAGATTTTACATCTGAATGCTTTCACATTTTCAAAATGCAATATAAACAAGATGTTATTTCATGTAGGAGACCCAGGTTTGATGTCCAGCCAATGTACTTCATGTGCAGCCTCTAATTGTCTGCATGTTGCTATGATGCCAAGTAGGTTTCAGTCTGGTTTCCTCTACACTCAGATGGACTGGGAAGAAAGGCCTGGAAATCTACTTCTGAATATCAGCCAGTGAAAAGCCTATCAATCACAGTGTTCTAATCTGCAACTGGTCGTGGAGATAGCACAGGACCAGACAGTGCTTTTCTGTTGCTGGGCTTTGGGTTGCCATGAGTTGGAGGCTGAGTTGGGGTCAGACTCCAAGGTCGCAAACAACCACCACCACCACCTTACTATAATTGTATTTCTTAAGACTTGTTTGACCATGAGGGTGTCTCTGTTCTCTGGTGCTGCTATAAGAGAAATACCACTAGTGAATAGCTTTAATAAACAGAAAGTTATTCTTTTACAGTTTAGGATCCAAATTCAGAGTGCAGCCTCTAGGGACTGGTGAAGGCCCCTCAACCTTGGTCTTCAGCTCTGCCTCTTGTTCTAGGACTACTGGAGCTGGAGGCTTCTTCTGCCTCACATAGCTGCTGGCTCCTGAGGCTAACAAACCCAAGATCAGTGGGTAAAATGGCATAATCCCAAGATCAGCAGGCAACATGGCAAGTCCAGGAACTGGAGATGAAGAATAGGCCAAATGCAGAATTAATAGGTGCCAAAAAGCTAGAGACCTTTCCCAAATCTTCTTCATATATACTGGAAGCAAACCACACCCATAAGTTTATTCCCCTTCAACTGCTTAGCTGCTCACAGCAGATTCCACCATGGAGGTGATTACAATCTCATCATGGGGAATAATGGTATCCAGCTGCCAAGCCACTCAGAAACATGGCCCAGCCAAGTTGACACACAACCTTAACTACCACAGAGGGTAATAATTAGCATGAAGATACCTTAGTGACTTTAGAGAAAGAAAACATTTCTTTTTTTAAAGAGCTGGAGCAATTGAGCTCTCATGGCAATTTATCCATACCTCTTTTAAGGTGACCTCTGTTTTATAGTCAAGTTGTTTGTATATGAGATTTATCTCCCTACTAGACTGTAAGCTCCTTTAGGACAGAACCCTTTGCTGATTTTGCAGTATACACAGTAGAGCATCTAGTACATACCTGAAATATACTTTATGCCAGATACTGTCCTAAATGCTGTGTGTGCCTTTAATGCTCACAAAAACTTGTGAGATAGAGGTTATATATCTAGAGAGGATATATAACTCACTTAAAATTAGACAATATTGATACAGTACTGATATTCAAACACATTCTGCCTCCTAAGTGCATGCATTTATCAACTCCATTATGCTTCTCCCTACTACTGCAATAACTGTGTTGGATGGGTGAATAATAATTATTGCCTTATAGCTAGCATGGAATGTTCACATATATTATCTCATTAGATGTTCATTAAAAAGAAAAAGGCAGGCAACTACCACCTACTTCTTTATTTTAGAAGTGAACAAACAGGCTCAGAATGGTTAAGTTTGTTCATTTACTTACTTATTCAATCTTTAATTCATTACATAAACATTAATTGACCTTTCATTAAGTGCCAAATCTGGGTTGTAGAAAACAACAAACTCACTGCCATTGAGTCGTCTCCAACCCATTAAGTCTTCTCCAACCCATTAAGTTTCCAAGGCTGTAAATCTTTATGGAAGCAGATTTCCTCATCTTTCTTCCATGGAGTGGCTGGTGGGTTCGAACCACTAGCCTCTTGGTCAGCAGCAAATACTTTAACCACATTGTCACCAGAGCTCCTAAACCTGAGCTTTGTTGTTGTTGTTGTTTGCCGTCAAGTCGGCCCCGACTCATAGCGACCCCTCCTTGGGTTTCTGAGGCAGTATCACTACGGAAGTAGGATTGCCCAACCTTCCTTCTGAGCTAGGCATTGGGAAATAGTAGTAAACAGAGTGTGGTGGTTATGTTTGTGTGTCAACTTGGCTGATCCTGGTTGTGTGGCTGGGCAGCAGGTGGTAGGAATTCCCCATGATGAGACTGACAATCAACTCCATGGGGGATCTACCACAAGCAGCTGAGTAGCTGCTTTGGGTATGTGGTCTGCTTCCCATATATAAGAAGCAGCTTTGGGAATAGTCTCTAGCATATGGCACACTTGGACCCTGCATGCAGCCATGTCGTTATTCAGCAGCCTGTCATGCTCTGCTGACCTTGGGGCTTACAATGGACTTGAGTTAATGGCCTGCCCTGTAGTTTGGTAACATGGGGACTGTGCCTTTTTAGTTGTCAACCTTGGGCTTGGTAGCCTCAGCAGCCAGCAGCTGTCAGAGTGAAGAAAAGCCTCTAGCTTCAGTGGGCCAGGAGCTGGAGGCAGAGCTGAAGCCCAAGACTGAGGGGCTTTCACCCAGTCCCTAGAGCCTGGCACTTTGAACTTGAACTTAAAGCTTCCAAATTGTAAGAATAAACTCCTATTTTTTAAGGCCATTCCATTTGTAGTATATCCTTGTCAGAGTGACACTAGGTAACCAGAACACAGAGAGAAAAGTTTGTTCCCTCATGGAGTCTATGGTGCTTTGGGGGGATTATACCTGAGCTATAATTGCTCCAAAGAGAAGTGGAGTGTTTTGTAGGAACAGATAACTGGGGACCTTTTTAATCTGGGGCCATACACCTCTGTTTGTTGCACTGTGGTGGCCTGAGTGTTACTGTGATGCTAGAAGCTATGCAACCAATACTTCAAATACCAGCAGGAACACTCATGGCAGGCAGATTTCAGTGGAGCTTCCATACTAAGACATATGCAAACCAAAAACCAAACTCATTGTCATCAAGTTGATTCCGACTCATAGTGACCCCTTTGGTTTTCTGAGGCACTAACTATTTAAGGAAGAAGATTGCCCAATCTTCCTTCTATGGAGTGGCTGGTGAATTTGAACTGCCAGCCTTTTGGTTAGCAGTCAAATGCCTTAGGCACTATGCCACTAGAGGTGCTTCTAAGACATGCTAGGAAGAAAAAATACCTCTGAAAATTAGCCAATGAAGTTGTTATAGATCCCAACAGAATATTTTCCCAATAGTGCTGGGAGATGAGCCCCCTAGGTTGGAAGGCATTGAAAATACACAGTGACCACAGCAATGGACTTGAACATACTGGTGGTTATGGGGACGGCACAGAACCAGACAACATATTGTTCTTTTGTGCAGGGGGTCACCAGAAACTAGAGGCAATTTGAAGGCACCTGAAAATAACAACAACAACTAATTTGAAGCATTGTAAGAAAACTTATTTTTGCAGGATATATTCATCAATGCACTTTTGGTTCCTAATAACAGAAATCTGTTCAGAATAGTTAAAACTCTTGGGTGTGTATTGGTTCACATTATGAAAACATTCTGATGATGAAAACTAGATTGGATCTAAGAGTTTATATGGTGTTATTTAAAACCCTGTGAAGGATTTATTCTTTATAGGTTGGGTTTTGGGCAGCAATATACTTCTATTTTCCTTTTTGCTAGAGATCCAGGAGAAAAGAGGACAATTCTTTCCTGGTAGCTCTAGAAAAGACATAGTCTTAGGACTTGAACCCTGTTTGGACCATTTGTCTAAATATAAGTATGGTTAGGGGTTCAGGGTATTCTGATTCACTAGTTTGGGTCATTTTCTTCCTCACCCTACTATGGAGGAAGCGGAGTCTCACGCTTAACGTTGGGAAGGAACAGTTTTCTGAAAGGCAAAAATGCTGAAGAATAGATATTCTCTGTACATGGTCACATAGTACAGTCGTTTCTAATATAACATAAATTGGTAGTTTGAACCCAACCAGCTGCTCCACAGAATAAAGTTGAGGTGGTCTGTTTTGGTCAAGATTTTGTTGTTGTTAGGTGCCATTGAGCTGGCTCCAACTCATAGCGACTCTTTTGTGCATCAGAATGAAACGCTGCCTGGTTGTGCACCATCCTCACAATCCTTGCTATACCTGAGCCCATCATTGGAGCCGCTGTGTCAATCCATCTTGTTGAGGGCTTTCCCATTTTGTGCTGACCCTCCACTTTACCAAGCATGCTATCCTTCTCCAGGGAATAGTCCTTTCTGACAACATGACCGAAGTAGGAGAAAAAAGTCTAGCTATTCTCGCTTCTAAGGAGTAGTCTAGCTGCACTTCTTCCAGGATAGATTTTTTCCTCCTTCTGTCAGTTCCTGGTACTTACACTGTTATTTGCCAACACGACAACTGAAAAGCAACAACTCTTCTTCATTCTACCTCTAGCTTTCACATGCATATGAGGTGATTGAAAATATCATGGCTTGAGTTAGGTGCACCTTAGTCTTCAGAGAAACATCTTTGCCTCCTCAGTACTTTAAGAAGGAAGATGGGGCAATCTACTTCCGTAGTGTGATAACTGCTTCGGAAACCCAAGGAGGGGTCGCTATGAGTCGGGTCCAACTCGATGGCACATAACAACAACAACAACAAAGATTAACAGCCTTAGAAACCCAACAAAGGTTAACAGCCTTAGAAATCCAATGAAGGTCACTATTAGCTGGAATTGACTTGGGGAGTAAGATTGGTTTTGTTTTGTATAGGTAGTGCTTTCTCTTTGCGAGAAAAGTTGTTGCTGATTCTTTTGCTTTAAGGTACTCAATCCATGTACTCAGCACTCTTTCCATTTCTTTTTATTTAGGCCTTGTTCTTACTGATTTTATAGCCCTTAGAGTTATTTCAATCATAGACATTTCTTTTATTTCTTGGGATTGTTGCTTATGGTCTGCAATGTGGATTTCCTTATGCGTGTTGCTCAGGAGATGTCATACAGGGTTTTTTTTTGTTTTTTTTTCTATATATTTTAAGCTTCTCAAGACTTAGGTGGCTACAAAGCTATATATTTATTTTTATGCTATTGCAGCTATTATTTAAAATGCTTCTAGAACAGTTTTGGCTTTGGCTTTGCCTCCAGACCCATTTTATGGGCATATTAAAAAATCACTTTCACTATTTTATAATCAAGTATCTTCTGCTTGATCATTACTTTTTTCCCATTCTACTTGATTCAAAGGAGCTAGATAGAGCTTGTGAACATCATCTTAAACCCTAAAGAGGTACACTAATGGAAGTGGTTCCTTTATGTTTTTACCATTAACCACACACACCCTAATCTAATGCATACTTCAAATTTAAACTTTGACACCATTGAAAATTTCCCAAATAAAGTGCCAGAGACTTTGAAACCAATTCTTATAAAAGAGCTCTTAACTTGAACTGAACTTTGTTAAGAAAAGTTTTATTGCTAGCTTTGTTTGAATAAGCTTCTGTGTTCTCGGTTGGAATGTATGTTGCTTTGGTTGCCTAGTGCTGTTCTAACAGAGAATACAACAAAAGGGATGACTTTGACAAACAGGAGTTTATTCTTTTACAGTTTTGGAGGCTCTTTTACAATATAAGTTAGAGTTCCCAGTGCCAGACTCTCGGGGCTGGGGGAAAGCCCATCAACCTTAGGCTTGAGCTCTGCCACTTGCTCCTGGCCCACTGAAGCTAGAGGCACCTCTTCACTCAGGCAGCTGCTGGCTGCTGAAGTTGACAAACCCAAGATCAGCAAGTAAAAAGGCACAGACATGATATTACCAAACCACGTGGCAGGCTATTGATTGAAGTCCATTAAAAGTCACATGTGCCAGAAAGCTGTAGACCATTCCCAAAACTTCTCTTTATATATGGGAAGCAGACCACATCCCTAAAGCAGCTATTCAGCTGCTCATGGCAGATTCCACCATGGAGTTGATTATCAGTCTCATCATGGGGAATAACTACCACCAGCTGCCCTGCCACTCAAAGCCAGGCCTAGCCAAGTTGACTTATAACCTAACTACCATATGTCAACCATTTTATAATGCCTACCATTGTAGCGTAGTGCCTAAGGCACTTGACTGCTAACCAGAAGGCTGGCGGTTCAAACCCACCAGCCACTCCTCGGAAGGAAGGTTGGGCAATCCTACTTCCGTAGTGATACTGCCTCGGAAACCCAAGGAGGGGTCGCTATGAGTCGGGGCCGACTCGACAGCCAATAACAACAACAACAACCATTTTATAATCTCTGTGTATATTTCTAATACTTAGTTCCTGTTTGAAAACCAAATTGGCAAAAGTGAAGCAGTGTCTTCATATTTTCATTTTCTTTTTTTTTTTTTGGTGACATTTATCAACTATTCAGCTAGTTACCTGGTGAATATAGTGAGTACCTGCCTGATGGGGTGGGCTGGGTGGTGGTTTGCCTTTGAGACATGTCTTACACTTATAAATTACTCAATAAAGATTTGATGCTATGAATCTTTCATTTTACTCTTAGTGAATAAACCCTTTTTTTAGCAAGTGGAATTATATTTAAGTGAAACTATCTTTGGTGGGATGAGGGACATTTTTGCTTTTGTTTTTGTTTTCACTTTTTGGCTCTCATTTACACAAAGGGGAGTATATCATATACCATAGCTTATATTTCTGTCATTTGTCTCAACAAGTACTGTCTTTTGTTTTACTTTTCCTGTCTTTCTTTATCACCAATCCTCAGGCTTGCTCATTCCTCCTGACTACATTCACTCTGAAATGAATGATACGGGGAGGAAGTATGATTTTTTAATTTACATAAACTATAATGTGCTATTTAACTTTTTTCTTTCTTTTACTGAACACGTGTTTTGAGATATATGCAAGTTGCTGTTGTAAACCTAGTGTATTTCTTCTGCACTGTTTCTATAGTCTTGCTTTTTATCAATCTACTCTCTAATTAGGAGCTCTGGTAGCATAGTGCCTAAGGCACTTGACTGCTAACCAGAAGGCTGGCTGTTCAAACCCACTAGCCACTCCTCAGAAGGAAGGTTGGGCAATCTACTTCCATAGTGATATTGCCTTGGAAACCCAAGGAGGAGTGGCTATGAGTCAGGTCTGACTCGATGGCACGTAACAACAACAACAATTCTCTAATTAATGGTCTTCTAGGTTATTTCCAACTCACCATAGCCACACAAATGCTGTCTATATTGAGCATCCTTGTACATTTCCCTTTATGAACCTGTTTGAGAAATTCAAAACAGAGAATCAAGCATGGAGCTTCTGGACCATAGCACTCATTATACTTTATTTACCTAAAAGTGTCCAGATAGGCTTTTAGAGTACCTGTTTTAATTAATACTCCCCTCATCAATGCATATCCTCTCACATCATTGCAAACACACAGCATGTGCCTTTCCATGTTTTCTTTATAGTGGGTATAGAAAGCAAGTCAAACCAGTTACCATCAAGTTGATTTTGACTGGTGGTGACCCCATGTGTTTAAGAGTAGAACTACTCCATAAAACTTTAATGGCTGTGAGCTTTTGGAAGCAGATTGCCAGACCTCTCTTCCAAGGTACTTCTGGTTGGCTTTGAACTGCTAACTTTTTGGTTAATTGCCCAGTGCTTAACCATTTGTGCCACTCAAGGACTCCATGGTGAGTGTAAAGAGATACTGTCTTATCATTTTGTGTTTTCTGATTAACAATAAGTTTGAGAACTTTCTCTTACCTACTAGGGAATCAGATTTCCCCTTTTATGAAATGCCTATTCACATAGTTTTGGGAAATTTTTAGAGTTCGTAAAAGGACACATGTTAATTCAGAGAAAAATTGCTACTCTTAAGATTTGTGGGAGTTAAGACTCTATAATAAGCCTACATACTCCTTTCACAGATTTGAGTCATTATGTCCAATTTTTCTATCTGTACAACAGCAATGTAGACAAACCCTGGATATCCTGATTCTCCATCAGATTACAGTATGGATGATTAGTTTATTGCACAACTCCCAATTCTTTTCCCTAAACAATTTGACACTGCCACTTTTTTGAAAAGATTCTTGGGAGGCTGAGGTATCTTTGTGGCACTTAGAGTCATACTGTATTATCTACATATCTGAGTAAATTTTATGTGTTCTGGCAGGATTTGATTTCAAATGGTTAGAAAATGCTCTCTTTGTGGAGCCAATTAAAATAGTGACATGGATGGTGTATTATTTTTCTTCCTCTGTAGTGGAACTCCTGTCACAGTTACTGTATCTTAATTGGCTCAATTTGAAAGGAAATTTCTCAATCCCCTGCTGCAGTATAAATGTACTTATTTATCCTTTGAATTTCCATCTGGTTCCTTTGCAACAATTGCTGAGAATTACTTGTCTTGCTGGTCTTTGGGAAAAGAGGTGCTGTGGCATTTGAATTGATGAGAGCAGTGCCACCTCAGATGAGGTGGCATTCTGTAGTAATGGGAGGAGAAAAACAGTTCCAGTAGGTGTGAATGTAAAAACATGATTTCTAGAAATGCACAGTTCAGTATGAATGATTTACTCATTAGCATTGATTTATAGCAGAGATTCTCAAACTCTTTGTGTTCACAATGCACTTTGGAGTTCAGAGATTTTTTCCTTTTTTTTTTTTTTTTTGGCCTCTCATTTGAAGGCTATGAAAGACTCCAAATGACTCTGAACAAGACAACACTATATGATATAATCAGTTTGACATTATCAAAATGTCTCTCAGACATTTGGTCATTCCTCAGCATGGTGCTATACTTTGAATGTTAAGGTTCATCACTCTGGTTTATCCTCCTGTTTGTATATGTAAAATAAAATTATGGTATGGTTTTAGCTTTTATTGTGTGTTCTAGTTTCTTGAGAGGCAAAGTAAAGCTTTCAATACTATTAAAATGATGAACATTAAGCTTAGAAATGACCCTAAACATTATATAGCCCAATCTTGTTAGAGCTGAGGAAACTGAGGCCCAGAGAAATCAGGTATTCTAAAAATAAAAAAAAATTTAATCAGTTTTCTCAAGTTTTAGGAAGTTTTCCTCCCAAGAGAGATTTTGTTCCCACATTGTTGATGATCTTCCTGATAAAGAGATTTTGGAGCCACATGTCTTTTACCACATACACTTTGGTAATTCTCTGCATCACACAGCCCAACAAACCCTCAAATAGAAAAAGGGCTAATTGTTGGGATTGCTAGTCAATCTAGGTCCTGATATTTACCAAACCAAATTATAGTCTGATAGGTATTTTGAGTTAATTATTCTTTATCTTTGTATTTCTCACGCTATTTGATCATTAAGGTGAGTCCAATACATTATCCTAGAAGAATTAAGAGAGACTATACTTTGTGGCTTCTGCCTGTGTACCATAAAGCTGAGTGATTACTAATGTTGTTGTTGTTATGTGCCGTCGAGTTGGACCCGACTCCTAGCGACCTCTCCTCGGGTTTCTGAGGCAGTATCACTATGGAAGTAGATTGCCTCTTCTTCCGAGGAGTGGCCCGTGGGTTTGAACTGCCCGCTTTCTGGTTAGCAGTCAAGTGCCTTAGGCACTATGCTACCAGAGCTCCTCCAGCTACCTGGCGGGTTTGAACCCACAGCTTTGGGTGTGGCAGCTGACTGCCAGAGACCCTGAGGTCATCCCTAATAGATCATTTTTAAATGAGGGGAAGAAGGGCTGAGGTGGTAGAGATGTAAGGGTTTAAGAGAAGTAACTCCAGACTCTCCACATTCATATACTTTGGAGCCACATCTTCTTCTTCTTCTTTTTTTTTTCTGATTATGTATTTGACATTCATGAAATATTTCATCTTAAAATGAATTTCTCTTCTACAAAATGTTTGAAAACCACTCCTCTTCTTGCTATATGCTGTTGAGTCAATTTAGACTCACAGAAACCCTGTGCATGACACAATGAAACACAGCCCAGTTCTACAACATCCTCACAATCTTTGCTATATTTCAGGCCATTGTTGTAGTTACTATAGCATCCATCTTGTTGAATATCTTTTTCTTTTTCACTGACCGCTTACTTTACGAAGAAAGATGTTCTTCTCCAGGAATCAGTCCCTTCTGATAACATGTCTAAAGTATGTGACGTGAAAACTTGCCATCCTTGCTTATAAGGAATATTCTAGCTGTACGTTCAAGGCAGATTTGTACATTCTTCTGGTAGTCCGCAGTGAATTCCCTGGTTTTTTTTTTTTTTGCCAACACTGTAATTCAAATGCATCAATTTGTTGTTCTTCCTTATTCATTGTCCAGCTTTCACATACATAATGAGGCTATTGAAAATATCATGGCTTGGGTTAGGTACACCTTAGTCTTCAAAGTGACATCTTTGCACCTTAAAACTTTAAAGAGATCTTTTGCAGCAGATTTTCCCAATACAGTACATCATTACTTTATTTCTTGATTGCTGCTTCCATGGGTGTTGATTGTAGATCCAGGTAAAATGAAATGCTTGAAACCTCAATATTTTCTCCATTTATCATGATGTTGCTTATTGGTCTAGTTGTGAGGATTTTTGTTTCCTTTACATTGAGATGTAATCCATACTGAAGGCTATAGTTTTTGATCTTTGTCAGTGAGTGCTTCTTTATTTTCAAAAAGCGTGGTTGTGTCATCTGCATCTCACAGGTTCTTAATGAGTCTGATGCTGCGTTCTTCTTTGTATAGGATTATTTGCTCAGCATACGGATTGAATAAGTATAAAAAGATACAACCCTGATGTACACCTTTCCTGATTTTAAACCATGCAGTGTCCCTTGGTCTGTTTGAATGACAGCCTTTTGGTCTATGTTCCTTATGAGCACAATTAAGTGTTCTGGAATTCCCATTCTTTGCAATGTTATCCATAATTTGTTATGATCCACACAGTTGAATGCCTTTGCATAGTCAATAAAACCACTGTTAGAGTTCATTGAAGGAGATATGTCAGTGAAAATATTCTGTATTTGTCACAGTAGGAATTCATAAAACATGATGAAACTAAGGTGTAGTATGTATTAGTAGTAGTTTTAGCAACTATTTCCAAGTGGTGAGAACAGACAAAACTCTTATATAGCAAGGAATATTTTCCAATAGATGTTCTAAGGTAAAGGAATATGGCCTTTAAGTCTTTTCTTTGAAAAATGATACATTGGAAAAGCTATTTCCACTGCATACAAGTAAGAATTATCTAAAAGCATGGGATCCATCAAATATAATGCATCCTTCATTCTAGCCCTAAGATAAATTCTTCTAGAGAAAAAAAGAGGGAGAGAGAGACCAACTTTTTTGCCTCTCCCAGCTTTAGTTCTGTCATCTGAACAGTGGGAAGTCGGTATCTACTTCTCTGAATAATTTATATATAAAGGCTATGGCATGTGCAGTTCGTGTATGTACATGACTGCATGTATATAAGGGAACTCTGTAATTGTTAATACCCTTGGTGGAAAATTAAAAGTACTGTTTGCTTTTGACAAAACCAGAAAACCAAACCTGATGCCCTTGAGTCAACTCTGACTCATAGCAACTATATAGGACAGAGTAGAACTGCTCCATAGGGTTTCCAAGGCTGTAATCTTTCTGTAAACAGACTTCTACATGTTTCATTGCATGGAGTGGCTAGTGGATTCGAATTCGAACCTCTGACTTTTCAGTTAGCGGTGAATGCTTTAACCACTATACTACCAGACCTCCTTGCCAGAGACAAATGACAAATAAATAAAATTTGAACAGTATTTAAAAGACTGTTTGAAATTTGAAGCAGTAGAGAATTAAAATATAAGTAAGTTGAAGGAAGATTTACATGCATTCATAAATTATTCCTTCATATGGAATTATTAAGTATAACTAGAACTATGTATCTGAACTTTTGAGATTCCTGTAACCCTTCAGTATGCTCTTGAGGAGAGATTATCCAGCTGTTGATGACTGATTTTGCCTAATACAGAATTCCTTTAGCCTTAAAATTGAGGTCTATAAAGGATTGTTTCACAGACCCTGGAGCATGTTGTTGTTATTTGCCATCGAGTTGGCCCCGACTCATAGCGAACCCTCCTTGGGTTTCCGAGGCAGTATCACTATGTAAGTAGGAATGCCCAAC
>NW_006921747.1:2993814-3001041 GCF_000298275.1 Orycteropus afer afer | reverse complement strand
GCCCAACCTTCCTTCCGAGGAGTGGCTGGTGGGTTTGAACCGCCAGCCTTCTGGTTAGCAGTCAACTGCCTTAGGCACTATGCTACCAGAGCTCCTATGGGGCATAGTCAGTGAAAGTATTCTGTATTTGTCACAGTAGGAATTCATAAAACATGATGAAACTAAGAAACCTAGAATAAGAGATGTTAATAGTCTAAGGTTAATAATATATGTTTACTCTGAAATTAATTCACTACTGCAGATAACATTGCGGTAATGTTAAACATCTCCTTCTCCAGACCCTCAGATTCCAGGAAAGTAGAAGCCAAGATAAAATCAGGAAGGTAGAAGCCAAGATAAAATATCATCACTCGCTCCTCCCAATGTGGAGTGAAGAATGTGAGTTATCCTGAACATTATTATTGCTCAACAGTCACAGAGCTACAGGAATAGTCTACAGCTGTATGTATCATGGGAGCTCTGGTGACATAGTGCCTTCGGCATTTCACTGTGAACCAGAAGGCTGGTGGTTGAAATCCATCAGCTACTCCTCGGAAGCAAGGTTGAACAATCTACTTCCGTAGAGATACTGCCTCAGAAACCCAAGGAGGGGTCACTATGAGTCGGATCTGATTTGATGGCAGTGAGTTTGGTTTGGTTTTGGTATGTATCATAGACAGAGGAAACAAGTAAAGTAAGACACAAAAGAGAAAGAATAGATTTGGCTTCAGCTTTTAGTCTTGCTCCCTTCATGATCTCTTCTCTCTGGCTCCAGGCCATGCTATTAAATCGCTTACCTCTTCGTAATATTTCCTGGTCATGAGTACATAAGAATGAGTCCTTGTAGTTAGTGAACCAGTTTTTGTCCTTGCTCGGAAAGGAGCTCCTAATCCGGTGGGAGAAACAGATAAAGATGAGGCAGTATCCCTTACCAGGGGGTGGGTGCTGATGCTGGTGGAATTCAGGGTGCTGTGGGAGCTTTTGACCTTACAGACCTTGGGAATTGCAGTGAGTTTCCTGGAGGGAGTCATGTCTAAGCTGTTACCTCAGAAAGCAAGAAGTAGTAGGGGTTAGCTCAGTGCATGTGGGAATTAAAAGTGGAGAAGGAAGAGATTTCTAGGCTTATCTGAAGACCTGGAGTAAGAAAAAAAGGGAAGAACAAAATTATTGAATAATATTGGAGCATAGGAAGTTTCAGGGTGATTGACAAGAGGTGAAGCTAGAAAGATAAGCACAGTAGGCGAAAAGCATTAGTATTGTTAAGCAGTTTTGGATTTGAATGTTGTGGACAGTCACTGAAGTCTTTCAAGCAGAGAAGAAGCAAGATTAGTCTTCGTTTTAGAAGAACCTCTCTGGCTGCAATATGGACAATGGATGGAAGGAAGGCTGTCTGGGAGAGACCACTTAGAAGATGGTTGTAGTAATCTAGGTTCTAGGTGAGGGACAAGAGGACTTGAAATGGGGATGGGGCATTCTTTTATGGGGCAGGTTGGTTCTGGTTATAAAATTAAATGTATGGGCCCATTTTTTTACTTATGGTTTCTTCATTCTCTTTCTTGACACTTTGTATTTAATATATAAAAAAGTTATGTATTAAATATACTTCAAAAATAAAAAGAGATGCATAGATATTAGGTGTAAGTAGGAGAACCAGATGAAACGAGTCAGATTATGTGTATTACTCTCCCTAACCCAGGTGAATATAAATGGGTCACTCACATTTACACAGGAGATTTGAAGATGCACATATCCCATTACTCCTGTATTTACATCTGCTTATATATCTCAGGGGAGCTCTGGTAGCATAGTGGCTAAGACACTTGCCTGCTAACCAGACGGCTGGTGGTTCAAACCCACCAGCCACTCCTCGGAAGGAAGGTTGGGCAATCCTACTTCTGTAATGATACTGCCTTGGAAACCCAAGGAGGGGTCGCTATGAGTCGGGACCGACGCGACGGCACATAACAACAACAACAACATATATCTCAGAGAATTTCTCATAGTTTACACAAGAAATATATATAATAAAAAGGTGTCCATAGCAGTACTCTTTGTAGTAGTGAGTGAAAGATGAATGGAAACCACCTACTAGATTATTGTGGGGAAATTGATAAATAAATTAGAATTTGTTCATATAATGAAAACTAAAGAAAGATATTGTGAAATGAAATATAAATGCATATATATGCCTGTATATATGCATATCAGTGTATACGTACACATACTTACCAATATGTATATATAAAAAATATTCTGATGAAAAGGGGAAATTTTAAAAGAATGTGCTATGATACTATCAATGTAAATTGTAAAACACACAAACCAATATACTTTATTATGCATGGATGCAGGCTTCATGCTAAAAGGTACAACCACATCCATAAGAGTAACTCAGACCAACTTCTCCTTCACCAGTCTCCTAAACTACCTGAGTAGAACTTCAGTGTGTTTCTACAAATAACAAAATAAATTCCAAAAGATAGAAAAATTAGGAATTAAGCCTTTTTCAGTATACTTTTCCGGCTACTATTACAACAACTGCTGCTAGTTTTCATTTGTTTTGTGCTTACCATGTACTTTCTCATTTAGATGCTGGACTTGCCCTTAGAGATTGAACTAATGTTACCTTAGGGTATACAAAAACAATATTTGTCATTAATGACAACATCTGTTTGGAATATGTGATCATATTTTGTCTATCTTTCTAGAACTACAATGTTTAGGTAATATTCAATAAAGAAAAAGGAGTGCAATTTTTTTTTTTTTTTCAGAATTAAATATGTTGTTCTATTTGTTGAAATGCCTGTATTTAGTCAGGAATCGTTCTGTTGCAAGTGACAGAAACTGAAGTGCCAGTAACTTAAAACAAATTTGTAATTTGTTAATTCATGTAATTTGGGTCATGTTGTGTTAGGCAGGCATGGCTAGACTGAGGCACTCAAGAAGCCAGGGACCATGCCTCCTGCAGAAACTTCCTGGGGAGGCTTCTGATTGGCTCGCCCTGGGTCACAATCCCATTCCTGAAACAAGCACTGTAATCTAGTCAGAGTATTATGATTGGTTAGGAGAAGGAGGTATGGGCACTGATCTGAGTGAATGAGGGAGGAACATTTCATTAAAGGGAAAGTGGGATGATGTTAACAGGCACAAAGTCAAGGGAAAACATGGTGGACAAGTACACATTATAGTTGCCATGGACCACCATTCCTTCTCTTCCCATCATCTTCCTCCCCGCACACCAAAAAAGAGAACATAATAGATAGGCTATGCACATCTTAAGCATTCCTGAGATTTGCTGACATGTAATTGACTTCTAGAAATGAACATTCTTTTCCCAGGTGAAACTCTCCTTTCCCACACTAATATTCATGATCAGTAGCATTTGGCTGAATGAGAATCAGGGAAGCTCCTCTAAGAAACGTTCCAGAAATTGCCTTGTTCAGTGATGGGCTTAAAGACAAAACCTATGCTTTGCCATTTTGAGAACATAAGCGATTGGAGCTAGTTCATTAACTGCCTTAATTTGCACAGATACTGATGGAAGATGGGAGAACCCATCTTCATCAGGATGCGGCTGGAGTGCCTTTGGAGTATGAATGGGTTTTGTTATTAAAAGCCCAGTAATGACTTGTGTCAGTTTATGCAGATTTGCACTGCTGGGTTACTTTGCGCCTTGCACTAGGCAATGCCCAGATAACATTTAAATTAGGCACTAAGTGTAATTAAGTACTACCCTCAGCACATCTCTCCTTTTAGGACATTTTTATTCACCTGATTTAGAACATGACAATTGGGTGAGATTAAAGCAGCAAATTGTGCCTATAAAACAAACCCCTGAAAATAGCAAGGGACTATAAAATTTTATAAAGGGAATACTGCACATGCCTCCAATCCGATAAAGCTTTTGTGAGCTAGGAGATTAACTGTGAAATAAAAGTAAGCCAATACAGTATGTGCCACATCCAGACTATAAATCGCATATTATTGTTTAGTATAACTTTTATGTTCCCTCCCCAAATAACTTCTTAGCATCTTGAGAATACCCTATGCAGCATACAATTAATTAGCCTTCATAAGAATGGGTCCAGGAGACATGGGGCGATTCTGTGAGCATAAGAAATTTGGGCAACGGTATTGTAATGTGATATTATCTTGGTGTTTTAGGGAGTTCTGTGTTCTTGCAGTTGCTACTTTGGTTTCCTTGTTTGCTTGCTTCATGTTTATGTCCTGCCCATTGGAAAAGATAAAACCAATTTTCAAGACTCTTGAAAGCTATCCACTTTTCACTTAAGAGTCCCAGGGTTTTATAGCTACATGGCTCTTTAGTGCTCACCTACTCCAGCACCTCCTTTTGAAGATGAAGAAACGGAGGTTAAAAGTGTTCCCTACTTGCTTAGTTAGATTTGTACCGTGAGCTAGGGATATCACTCCTCAGGGGAAATCATACTCTGTTCTGCCTTTCTGCCTAAAACTTTCTAAGTGTTTATTTCTGTTACAATTGAATTACTATTATTTTTTTTTCTCTGATTGTAACTATAAACATACTCTTCTTGAACATTTGGGAAATTCACAAACTATTTCCACATGATTTTTTAAAAAATCAGTTCGACAACCGAAGATCACTACTTTTAACAATATATTATTTTTCTTCTACTTTCATATCTAGTATATATGAATAAATGAATATAGGTGTAACTATCTACCCTGAAAACCAGAGAACATTATGTTTTAGTTACTTAATATATTTACTGTGAAGATTTCTTCACGTGATGAAACACTTTTTCAAAAGCATGATTTTTAATAATCTTATAATACATACTGTTGTTGTTATGTGCCATTGAGTCATCTCCAACTCATAGCAACCCTATTACAACAGAACAAAATACTGTCCAGTCCTACACCATCCCCACAATTGCTATGGTAGAGCCGCTGTGTCAATCCATCTCATTGAGGGTCCTCCTCTTTTTTTTCTTTTTTTTGCTGAGCCTCTACTTTACCAAACGTCATGTCATCCAGGGGCTTATATTTCAGTTAAAGAGACAATTAAGTGAATGGTTCATCCCATTATAAAGCAGAACATGTGGAAGTGCAGCGAAGGAGGTGTGGCATCAAAGATACCTCAGAGACTGAAGATCGAGGATTTTAATGTACAGAGAAAGACAGTCTGGTTGAAGGGACAGTAAAAATACAGAAGAGTAAAAATGCCTGGTATACTCAAGCCATGCTGGTGGTTGGGGAGAGGGGAGTATGGAAGGAGAAAAAGAGAAGTCAAATTGGAAAGAGAGTTTCTTTTGTTTGTTCTTTGTGAATACAAGGAGATACATACCTTTTTACACTGCTGGTGTCCATAATCATGGTGGGCAACTAGGGATTATGAAGCCTATAAAATAAGCTGTAACCAGACAGTTGTGAGTTATGGCCTCTTCATTTTACTTAGTATTATGTAAGGCTTCTTAATGATACTTTCTTTTTTAAACGTAGGCTCTGTTTTCTCAAATGTGAAATGGAAACAGTATAATAAAACATAGTCCGTGTCATAATGTTTAGATCATAATTTTGATCAGCAGGAGTGTTAATAATTGTTTGTTGGAGTTTGACTTGAACCCATTTTGCACTCTTAGGCTTTCCTCTCTCGCGCTCAGGGAGCATAAAGTTTAGAGTAATACTTCTCGGTTGGATTAATGGGGACTCTGAAATTGTTATTGAAAGAGAAGACAGCTTTATTATTTTCATATACATAATTTGAATTAAGCTAATAAATAATTGCCTAATAGACGCCCTGATGAACCTGCTTTAATGAATACATGAAAATAATTTGTAATTGGAATAATAATTTTATGCAAATAAGAGCTGACAAGATTTTTCAAATGCTTGAAGATAGTTTGTTTTCTAAAATAGGGTAAACATGCCTCTCAGAATTTCACAAATACTGATTCTTAGATTTCCATAGTGCTTCCTAATTTTTCATAGTTTAATACTTAAAAAAAATAACACCTTTTAATCTGTTCTGCACAGTGACTCCATAAAATATATTAGGAGTTTTTAACACTATTTTACAGATAAGAAGTCAGAGATACACAAATTAAATGATTTGCTTCAGGTTGAAAAAATTAGTAATTGAAAAGACATGGACTAGAACCTAGGTACCTTGATTCTATACCTCCATTTAAACTATTGATTTTCTCTTTATCCACATTAGCTAAATTACAGATAACTTTTAGCCCAATGTATTTGAATGTTGTATAAATTTCAAGAACAATGACGACTAAGAAACCTTGATTATATTCTCTGAAACAACATGCATGACCTTATGGGAAGTTATAATTGCCTCACTTAATTGAAACAAACACCAAGACCCTACTGCTGAATACACACATACACAAATACAGTTGATGTGACACTTTCCAGTTTTAGAAGGAATCCTTATAGGTCTTCATGTATTAGCAAGAAAAGAGCTCTCTAACTGTGTTTTAAAACAAAGGCCCATATATTTTGAAATATGGGAAGTCACTCAGAAATCTCATCTGTGGGGTAAGAATAACCCTCAAAAAAAAAAAAAAAAAGAAAAAAGATAATTTCCTATCTTTATTCTTCATTGGAAGCTCTCATGAGGAAATTAGAGGAGTTGCACTTTCAGAAGATTTTAATAATACTTAGACACTACTGTCTTGGAGAATATGACCAGATCCATCGTTGAAAAGTTAAATAATGAGATATGAAAACAGGCATTAAAATTGATACATTTTTAAAAATTTTATAAATATAATAGCATATTTATATCAAAATGGCTTGTATTGCTTCTTACATGTTTTAGTAAAAACATGGAATGTCACTGTATCATTTCCTCATTATATTATAGAATGGACCTAAAAGATATCATCCTCCATATCTGTACATCAAGGTTTGTTGCTGGAAATAACAAGTACTCTTCCTTGTTCTTCTGTGCCTTTATATACAACTTTGTGACATGCATACTTAATGCAGCATTATACTTAGGCTGCAATACAAAGATTTCACAGTATTCTAAATAGTGTTGTGAATTCATGTGGGCTGTACAGAGTTGTTTTTACTTACTTAATATAACAGACCTTCCCCTCTATCTGTCTTCCATGATAACTTTTGAAAGACTGATGGAGTTTTATCACATTTTTTTTTTTTTATCATTTTTTTTTTTTATTAGGATTTGGGTGAAGATTTACAGAGTAAATTCACTTTTCATACAGCAGTTCACATATACTTTGTCTCATG
>NW_006921747.1:2968835-2986224 GCF_000298275.1 Orycteropus afer afer | reverse complement strand
TGCCCCCTTTTTTTTTTTTAATAGAGTATTTGAAGGCAATGGTAGTTCAGTAGTCGAATCACCACCTTCCATGTGGGAGACCTGGGTTTGATCCCCAGCCAACACACCTCCTGCACAGCTACTACCTGTGTGTCGACGGAGACTTGAGTGGAGCCATGACCGTTTTATCACATTTTACAGTGAATAAAAATAATATGAGGGTTCTGGATAGGATGGAGTGACTAATATATGGTAGAATAATGCTTCTATTGAGAATAATTAGAAAATATGGATAACCTTTTTTTTTTTCTTTTTTAAGAAAAAAAAAACCCTGCTTAAATACATCAGAGTTTTTGAAATAAGTAAAACTGGCTAAAATTTCTGAGATTGGAAAACGGGGGAAAGGTGGGCTAATGGTCCCCCTCCACTATTATCCCAGGGGCATTTGTTATTTCCGGTCATGGGTGTAAAGTTGAGAATAGAGCTCTGCTCAGGTAGAGGTGGTCATTAATGGAAGGAGAACCCTGTAGAAAATTTTTGGTGGTCTTAACAGATTTGTGTGTAAAAATAAAAGGTTACTCAAAGAGCTTCCGAACACAGTCTGCTTTTAGCTCAACACAGTTGCTGAATCCTGAAATTAAATTAGGTGGAAGGCTAAAAGAGTAAGCTAAATACTGGGAAGTGTTATTGAAGAAACAAGGGTTAGTGTTCAAGACCTGGCAGGAGAAGAATCCTGGTCAACACACTAGATATTCAGTTGGAAGATGTACAAGTGAGTGCTCTATTAAAGCAGCAGTCCAGCTTCAAAGCACCTGAGTCCCTGGTTAGATTAAGGTTATAAACATTCATTCTTTCTGAGGAGCAGAAAAAAGAGTAAATCCTCTTTGGAGGAATACAACATAATCTGGAACTACTACAATTTTTAGCACAGTGTCTGACACTACACCAAATATTACTGACAAAAATCAAGACAAGAAAAACCAAAGCTGATGATAGAATATATTCACAAGTGATCCAGAAAGTGGCATTATAAGATAAATACAGACATTTGTCAATTAATAACTTCTGGCTGGAGATAGGTCCCTGGTTCCATAATTTTTTTTTTTTTTTTTTAGGGAAAGCAGCTCTCCTTTTGTTTATTACTCTTCCTAATGGTTTTAAAGGAGCCCTGGTAGCATAGTGCCTAAGGCACTTGTCTGCTAACAGAAGGCTCGTGGTTCAAACCCACCAGCCACTCCTCAGAAGGAAGGTTGGGCAATCCTACTTCCGTAGTGATACTGCCTCGGAAACCCAAGGAGGGGTCGCTATGAGTTGGGGCCGACTTGACGGCAAATAACTACAACAACAATGGTTTTAAAGACTTCAAACCCAGACTCTTGCAGCACTTGACCACAGGTGGAATACAAGCAGGTGAGGCACAGGACATGGCTGTGAGCATGGGCTCTTGATATTTGTCTGGCAGGCAGGTAGTGACAGCAGCAGCAATGGCACTGGAAGTTGCTTTGGGCTGCTCTTGATTCTTAAACAAAAAAAGCCAAGCTCACTGCCGTCAAGTTGATTCTGACTCATAGTGACCCCCTCCTTGGGTTTCTGAGGCAGTCAGTATCTCTACGGAAGTAGATTGCCCAGTCTTCCTTCCAAGGAGTGGCTGGTGGGTTTGAACCTTCATCCTTCTGGCTAGCAGTCAAATGTCATAGGCACTACAACACCAGAGCTCCTGCTCTTGTTCTTAGGGGGGCACAGTGTGCTGCTATGCTCCCTCTTTCTCATTTCTTCTTGCTCTGCTACTGCTGCTGCTGCCAGTTCCTCTGACCTCTGCCAGCAGCTCTGGCAGTGATAGCAACACTAGCAGCAACAGCAGTAGCAGCAGCAGCGGTGGCAGCAGTGCTGATGAGGATGAATAGAAACAGACACATGCAAGGTTTTAATATAGTGTTCATACAAAGTCCAAATTACATTATGTCCTATTTCATAGATCGTATTATGGACATTAAGCAATGCACACCTGCATTTGTGATGGCAGTGATTAGTATGTTCAAGAAAATGGAGAAACTGAATGGTCATGGGTACAAAGATGGATAATTTACCTAGAAGAGTAACATCTATAAAAATAGTTAAGTGGAAATTGTAGAACCAAAGAATACAATGTGTTAAATTAAATATTCAATAAATGTGTGTGACAGTAGATCAGACACAGCATAAGATAGGACCAATGAACTGGAAGACAGCTTAATAAAACCTATATAACTGAAGCACAGAGAGGACAAAAGAAGAAGTAAAATAGGTGAAGACGCATAACAGATATGCAATAAAATGTAAATGTGTAATATAAAAGTAATAGAAGCCCCAGGAGAGTAACACACACAGAGGTAAAATCAATATTCAAGAATATAATGGCTATGGATTTTCCAACTTTAAGAAAAGATACCAACTCAGAAATCTCAGAAGCTCTGTAACAAGTAACAAGAAAATGAAACTTAGGCTCATGATAATAAAATTGCTGAGAACAAAAGGGAAAAAAAAAAAAAAAACTTAATAGCAACCAGAGAAAATTAATATATTGCTTTCAAAGCACCAATAATAATACCAACATCTGACAACAAGAACAATGGAAGCCAGAAGATAATAGGATTACATATTAAAAGTGATGATGGAAAATCATGGTCACACTGGACATCCTTACCCAGTGAAAGTGAAGATAAAATAAAAAATATTTTTCAGAGAGACAAAAATTAAAAAATGTATAATTGGCAAACCTACACGAAAATCAATGTGGTAAAAACAGTTCTTTAAGTAGAATGAAGCAGGGTATATGCAGCAAGAAATGAAAATAAAATGGCCTGAGTAAGTGGAATCATTCAATACAATTTAAAATTTACTGTCAAATAATAATGTGGAGTTAAAAATGTATATATTTGAAATCAGTAATGCAGTAGCAACAGTAATGCAAACACACCATTAGGAGATTGTAAGTTGAATCTATGTCACCATATGTTCCAGCATTATCAGTCACTCTCACTGCCTTTGAGTTGGATCCGAATCATAGTGACCCCCTCCTTGGGTTTCTGAGGTGGTCTCAGGACAGAAGTAGATTGCCCAATCTTTCTTCCAAGGAGTGGCTGGTGGGTTTGAACCTTCAGCCTTCTGGTTAACAGTCAAATGTCTCAGGCACTACACCAGGAGAGTTCCTGAAGTAAAAGTATATTTCTAATAGTAAATGATATAGAATCACTATGAGTTGGAATTGACTCGATGCAGTGGGTTTTGTTTGGATTAGTAAAAGATGCATAATTAAGTACTAATGATCTTATTACAGAAAATTAAGATCGATAACTAACAAAATCCAAAAACACTTGGAATTTTCATATATTCTAAATCTCTGTATCAAAGAAGGTATCTCAATGATAATTAAAATGTTTTGATCTAAATGATAATGAAGTTATAACTTATCAAAACTTGTGGGATGCAGTTGAAGCAGTGCATGGAGGGTAAATGACTGTTTTGAATTCATATGTTAGAGAAGAATAACCACTTAAAAATCAACAATCTAAGCTTCCATTTCAAGAACCTAGAAAATGAAAAACAAAACCCCCAAAGTAAACATAATAATGAAAAAAGATGCAATTTCTTAAACAGAAGACACATGTACAATAGGAAAAAAAAAATAAGAGAAAGCAAACAATGGTTCTTTATAGAGATGAATAAACTTAATAGTAATAAACCAAAACTAAACTCACTGCTGTTGAGTCAGATCTGACCCTTCCTTGGGTTTTGGAGGAGGTATCACTATGGAAGTAGATTGCCCCATCTTCCTTCCGAAGAGTGGCTGGAGTAGTACTGATCAAGAAAAAAAAAATTACCAATATCATGAATGAAAATGAAGACGTTATATTTCCTAAAAACTTTAAACTGGTAATAAAAGAATATTACGTCAATCAATTTGAAAATCTAGATGAAATTTACAAATTCATTAAAAAAAAAAGAACCTACTGAAATTTTCAGCCAATAAAATAGAAAATCTGCATCTGCTATTAAATATCTTTCTAGAAAATCCCAGACCTACATGCCTTCACTCATGATTTCATTCAAACATTTAACATAGATAGAATCAATATTCATAAACTTTTCTAGATAAAAATCGAAGAGGAAACCCCACCCCCACTCCAGGCCCTCCTTATCCGATGATTCTCTGATACAAAGTCTTTAAGAACTTTAGCAAATTTAGGGACCAAGGCATTGTACTATATATATTACAATGCAAAAGGAGTTTTAACAATTACAACAATGATATCTATCTTGATTATATTATTGAGACCTCTTTCATTGCACATATTTCAAATATATAGTCATGAGATTTGGGATTAATTTGTAATTCAGTCTGTCATTTTAAAGAAAAAAGGCCAGTGGATTTCAGTAAATTTTTGTAGAAGTACAAGACAGAGAGGTCTATTTAAATTAATTGGCACTAGCTAAAAATTATTTGATGATAAATGTATAAAAATAGAAAATACATTAACCTAGGATTTAATTAAGGAGATGTAGGTTCTAATTTTGACTCAGACTCCCTGTGGTACCAAGCAAGTAACCTAATATCTCAGTCTTTGTTTCCTCATCTGTGCATTAAGGAGTTTAGACTGGAAAGTCTTTAAGACCCTTCTTGAAGGAGGATCAACCATCTTTGCAAATAGGAAGAGGGAGAGAGATGATTCTAGGCATCAAGCGGCTGCAATTATTAGTTATGCAGCTGAACTCAAGTGCCATCATTTTAGTAAGGCTGTTTTCCATATTCCATACAGTTCTTTCTTGTTAAGAGAATGTCACAACAGTTGAGCTTCTTTATTTTCGCTATGCCTGCACCTTTGGTTACCTTGCAGAGATACATATTTAGCTGACTAACATTCATCCAATTCTGATTTAGGATGTTTTTATTTTGAATAAAGTGACAGTATTTCTAAACCATGTAGTTACACATTTTCCTTTATCACCTCTAACCGAAGTGATCTGGTAGATTATTTGACCTCATGCCTTTTTGTCATTAGTACGATACATTTAACTTTCATTCAGTACCACCCTTCACACTTTTCTATGGAAGAATTTGCATGAACTGTATGTATTATCAGTCTTGAAACAATAGTAAGTGTCTGAGGTGCATTGTAACTATTTTTACCTAGGATCTGTTCCATAATTAGAATACACATTACTAAATTGCCATCTTTAGACAAATTTTCTTTTTTGATGGTACATGTTAGCAACACTGTTTTAATCAGTGATCTCAACTTTTTTCTGTGGGAGGTGATAGACATGAGGGTGCCAAAAAACAGCTGTTTAAGGAATGCTTTCAGAGGAGTATGTGTAAAGCAGAGGAAGTGGAAAGAGTCACAGTCTGTCTGTGTCCTGAGTTTGTGTCTTGTACCTCCTTTTGGGGATTCCTAGAAGAAAACATAGTGGGTCATCATGGCTTATAAACCATTGATAGGATCCATATGCCCATTCCAGATGATGCATATGAAGTGACTTGTGACTCAGGGCAAAAAATAATGCATAGTTCTAAATATTTGTTTGTTTCTTTTTAGCTGATTTTCTGAGTGATTCTTAGATGATGTTGCTTTATCTGCTATAAGTATTTCTAACCTTCTTACACTTATTTGATGGCCAGGTCATGATTATTGTTTAAGCCTCATTATTATCCAAAGTAGAAAGCATCTTTCTTTTCACAAATTCCTAACTTTTTTTTTTTTAATACATTAAATAATAGCTGTGCCTGATTCATATATCATTTCAATACATATTTCTCTGTTTAAACTAAAGGGAATAAAACTGAGATCTTAACATTCTTATTAACATATTATATTATTAACATTCATTTGATCCCCAGAATAATTATCTAAAGTCATCATAAATCTTACCACATATACATGGGTTTGTGCCTTTTTAAATCAGTTTAGCCTGGAGTTCTTGAGCTGTTCCTTCCAATTTCTAGATTCAAATCTTTGTTCAGCCTGCTTAGTAATCATTGGTTTTGATTGAGAGGGAGAGTGGCACAAGAAGAGACGTATCTTGGGTATTGATAATTTGCTAATTCCTGGCTCCACTCTTTCTTCAGAGGCTAGCTGGAATTTTCTGCCTTTGGAATCCCAAGTTTGCTTTCATATAAATGACATGTTCTGCCTATTTTCTGTAGTTAAGTTAGTTTAGTTTTTGTTGCTTGCAACCAAGAAATCTTTAAGACCCATGTCTTCATAATTAGCAAAGTGAGTATACAGAAAATGAGAAAGGAAATGTGTCTTGGAAAAACAAACCAAACCACCCAAACACAACTTCTTAGTGCTTTGCTGCCCATTTTGTGTGCTTGTGTATCTATAATTTAGGTATGTGCTTTGAATGTGTTTTAGTAGTTTCTGACTTTAAACCAGCACTTAGTCTTGCATCTATATCATTCTTGTTAGAAGGTGGAGCATTTTTTGGCAATGAATTGAGATGGACTTCAGTCATATTTTGGAATCACACAAATTTTCCTATCTCCTGGACTTCTAGAGTTAGACAAAGGACAGGAAATACATATAAGCCAACATGGTAACTCTTTGAAATCCAGCCTCATCTCTTCCTCTTAGATATTTTCTCTCTAAGGAATCAACTTCCTTTGAGAGGACTGACATCTTTTGCTATAAAAGAAAGCACGTCCATGGAGAAAAAAGTAGTTTCAACTCTGAGATTTCTTGCACCTTCATATCCCCAGGAAAGAAAACACCACAAAATTCATGTTTCCTCAGGAGATATTACTTTAAAGTGCCACAGCTATGAAAATGGCCAGAAACAGCTCCATCCTATAGCTGCTCTGTTCTTTCACCCGAGACCGTGATGGGTATGTGTGTGTGTGTGTGTGTGTGTGTATGTGTGATTACCTCTCAGTTTGTGTTTGTCACTATCCAGTCAAGAAAACATAAACTACTCTACGTATTTCAATAGAAATAGTTTGAAAAAACAGGGAATTTATTACATGGGTAATGGAAAAACTGAAAGAGAAACCAGGGGCATGAGACACCTCTGAGAAAGCTGCTACCAAATGTAAGCTTGAGTAGCCAATAGGAGGAGAAGGCATTATTAAAACCTAGGTACCAGAGTCATCATTCAGAACCAGGAATCATGGGCAGAGCCGCCCTGGTGGGAGTTGGGACTGTGGAGGGGAGGGGCTCTGGAGTGGGAGCTGGATGCTGCTTCTGCCTGAGAGACATTATGCCAGGCTGAATAAGGGAAGTAAACAACCTCACTTCTTTCCTTCTCCCACACTCTCATTGGATAAGCCTACTCAGAAGCCAGTTGGCAAAGAAGCTTTGAAAAATGTAATTCCTTGAGATAGTATGCCAGGCAGGGGAAGAACAGAGAATGTATCTGAGAATGTTTTGGTTCTTCAGGGCTGCTATAACAGACACACCACAAGTGGATGGTTTTAACAAACAGGAGTTTATTCTCTTACGGAGTAGGAGACTAGGAGTCTGAGTTCAATGTTCCAGCTTTAGGGGATGGGTGAAAGCTCCTTAACCTTAGCCTTCAGCTCTGCCTCTTACTCCTGGCCCATTGCAACTGGAGGCTTCTCTTAGGCAGCTGCTGACAAATCCAAGGTCAACAAGTAAAATGGCACAGTCTCAAAATTATCAAGCAACATGCAGGCCACTAGTTAAAGTCCAGAAACAGTCTCAAAGTTGGCAGACAATATGGAAGGCAACTGAGATAAAGACTCGGCCAAATGCAGGATCCAGATGTGCCATAAATTAGCTCAAGACCTTTCCTAAAGCATCATCTTATATACTGGAAACAGACCACATACCTAAGGTAGCGACTCAGCTGTTCTCAGTAGATTTTATTATGGAGTTGATTATTAGTGTCATCATGGGGAATAACTATATCCAGCTGCCCAGCCACTGAAAACCAGGCCTAGCCAAGTTGACACACAACCTTAACTACCACAGAGAACAAATAGGCAAAATTCTGCCACACAGTACATGTAGTTCTGGAAATCTCAGCCATTTCTGAATGTTATTATTTGTATTTTGTTAAGCTCAAATCTAGGAGGAAAATTTTAGTTTGGTCGATAAATTTTTTAACAGTTGGTGGTATTGCCATTCTAGGAATCATGCAGGCTTTTTTTGGTTGTTGTTCACATAACAGTGGGCGTGGGCACTATTGGGACTTGGAGAGTGGAAGATAGAGATTCTTAACATCCTGGAATACATGGGACAGCCTTGCACACAAAAAAAGAGCTCCAAATGCTAATAGTGTCCCATTGAGAAACATGTAATTTTGCATTACAGAGTCATCTGAAGTGGAAAGAGCTGGCTTAAAAAGCAGTAAGTTTGTGGTCATTGATAAATATCAAATACAGGCTGGACAACCCCTGACAGGTACGTTAGAGAGGGGATTCAGAATTCTGATAGTAAGGAGAGAGGGCAGGATTGGGATTAGACTTGGCATAGTCTTTAAAATTTTATAATAGTTTTGGTAATTATAAAAATAGCCAGAATTATTATTTGTGCCAATGTATTCACACACAGCCTGGTATTTATTCCTATTCATTGTTGTGTATCAGACACTGTGTTCAGTTAATATACATATTTATAATTTAATCCTTAAAACAAAGAACTGAGGAAGATAACACTATTATCCATACTTTTCTGATAACGAAACTGAAGCTCAGAGGGGCAAAATACCTTGCTCAGTTTATCCTAAAAAAAGTCACAGAGGAGGAACTTGAACCAAGATCTGTGTGGATTTTAAACCAATGTCCTTAGCCACTAGGCTCTGCTCCAGGTACTCTGTAGTCTTGTCCCTCTGGGTTTTGAATTGGGAGCTGTGTTATGCGTCATGCTTGTGTTCTCTATGTTTGGCTCTCCTGCAGATCCTTGCTGATGTGGAGGGCTCAGCTCTTCCAGGAGGCTGCCCTGCCTAGACTCTGTAGTATAATTCTAACTTGAGCTCTAGAATGTTAACTTCCTGACATGTGACCATGTTGTTTCTCTGCTGCCCTGGTGTTTATTCCTAACTCACTCTCAATGTACCTCACCACTCGGGACTGAGTGTCCTCTGTGCTGACCAGCAGCAGAAGAGCTGACACTTTCAGAAAGTCCCTATCTTAGTTGTGCTTTCACTTCTCAAAATCCTCCATACAAATAGAGTAAATGGAAAATAGCACACCTAGAATTCCTATACCTTCAATAACTCATACAAATATTTAGGGAACGCCGGCTATGTTCTAGGCAGGTCTGTGAGCATTCCACTCTCATGGAGTTTAAAGTTTGGATACTGTGCTGCCACTACATAGAACTTTCTGCACTACTGCATGCTAGACATACGTTGCTATTGAACAATCATAATGTAGCTAGTTCAACTGGAGAACTGAATTTTTAATTTTGTGTAATTTACTTAAATACCAGATATGATCAGTGGGTACTGTATTGGAAACAATGAAGGTTTAGAGGGAAAAGTAAAACATTGTAATTACTAAAAGATATGTTGTTGTTGTTAGGTGCTGTCTACTCATTTCTGACTCATAGCAACCTGAAGTACAACAGAACAAAACACTGTCCAGTCCTCTACCATCCTCACGATCCTTACTATGCTTGAGCCCAAACTTGCAGCCATTGTATCAATCCACCTTGTTGAAGGTTTTCCCCTCTTTCTCTGACCCTTGGCAAGTATTCCCTTGTTCTGTTTGAATGACTGCTTCTTGGTCTGTTCAGGTTTAAGATGTAGGAAGGGTTTAAGATACGTGAAAGATGTGTGATCATTTAACACTGGAAGAGTGTCTGTAATAGGCTCATCAAGGGATAGAAAGATGAATAAAAACAAAGCAAACAAACCAACAACAACAACAAATCAAAGCTGATTTGAATCATGGTGACACCATGTGTTTGAGAGTAGAACTGTGATCCATAGGGTTTTCAGTGTCTTATTTTTTCAGAAGTAGATTGCCAGGCTGTTGTTGTATGGCACCTTTGGGTAGACCAGAACCTCCAGTATTCTAGTTAGCAACCAACTGTGTTAACCATTTGTGTGACACAGGGATTTCCCCTTATGCTTCAACCTGTGGTTAGTATATTTGAATATTGTGTGAGCCAGTGAATAAGGTGTGTAAAAATTTAAACAATCCCAAAATGTCAAACTGGCAGTGAATTGTGTTGCTTATTTAGAACTATGATCCATGACTTGAAGTAACTCCATAAATCCCATAAAAATGTCTTCTGGGCTTTTTTAGATTAGTTTGTCAAGCAAAGCCCGTAAAAATATTCATTGGTCATATCAAGTATTTTTGTTCAAAGGAAAGCGTGCATTGTTTTATGATACAAAGCATTTGGTGTATTCTTGTGAGAAACTTGTGCTTATCTATTTATATACTTGTTTTATTTATCATGGAGGAAGTTGTTTCAGAACCATTAGTATATCACATGCCACTCCACAAAGACCTATTACATGGAGAGAGGACAGTTTTATTTCTTCCTCTTAGACTTGTGCTGGATGTGGGATGAAAGGGGATAACATACTGTAGTGTTACATAATTAGGGAAAGAAGCTGCATTTATTATTATAGAAAGCAATAATACTTTGGTACTCCTTGTCTGTCAGTTTGTCACACTGTGGTGGCTTGCATGTTGCTGTGAGGCTGGGGGCTATGCTACTGGTATTTCAAATATCATGTATGCATGGTAGACAGGTTTCAGTGGAACTTCCAGACTAAGACAAATTTGGAGGAAGGAAGGGGCCATCCACTTCTCAATGATTTGGCCAGTGAAAACGTTATGAATAGCAGTGAAACACTGTTGGGTATATTGCTGGAAAACTTTATGAATAGCCCTGAAACATGGTCCAATATAGTGCCAGAAGATGAGCCCATCAGGTCAGAAGACACTCAAAATAGGACTGCAGAAGAGCTGCCTTCTCGAAGTAGAGCTGACTTTAATGATGTGGGTGGAGTAAACCCTTCAGGACCTCCACTTGCTGATGTGACATGACTCAAGATAGTAAGAAACAGCTGCAAACATCCATTAATAATTGGAACATGGAATGTACAGTGTATGAATCTGGTAAAATTAGAAGTTGTCAAAAATGAAATGGAATACATACAGATCAATATCCTAGGCATTAGTGAGCTGAAATAGATGGTTTTGGCCACTTTGAATGAGATGACTGTATGATCTACTATGCTGGGAATGACCAACTGAAGAGGAATGGTATCATATTCATCATCAAAAAGAAGGTTTCAAGATCTATCCCAAAGTATAATGCTGTCAGTGATAGTATAATATCTATACCCCTACAAGTAAGACCAGTTAATACTATTGCTATTCAAATGCTGTCAGTGATAGTATAATATCTATACCCCTACAAGTAAGACCAGTTAATACTATTGCTATTCAAATTTACCACCAGCCATCAAAGCCAAAGACAAGGAAATTGAAGATTTTTATCAACTCCTGCAGTTTGAAATTGACCATATATGCAATCAATATGATTATTGCTGGTAATTGGAATGCAGCAGTTGAGAAGGATCACTGGTAGTTGGAAAATACGACCTTGGTGACAGAAATGATGCCGGAGATGCGTCATGAAATTTTGCAAGACCAATGACTTATTCATTGCAAATACCATTTTTCAACAACATAAATGGTGGCAATATAGGTAGACTTCAACAGATGGAATACATAGGAATCAGATTGACTACATTGGTGCAAAGAGGCTATTGCTGCTGCTATTGTTGTTAGGTGCCATCAAGTCATTTCCAACTAACAGTGACCCTATGCACAGCAGAATGAAACACTGCTGAGTCCTGTCCAGCTCCAAGATCGTTGCCATACTTGAGTCTATAGACGCAGCCACTGTGTCAGTCCATCTTGTGGAGGGCTAGGGAGAAGCTAAATATCTTTAGCCAAACTAAGGCCTAGAACTGACTGTGGAACAGACCATCAAATGCTCACATGCAAGTTAAATTTGAAGCTGAAAACTATTGGAACAAGTCTGTGAGAGCCAAAATATGACCTTGATTATATCCAACCTGAATTTAGAGACCATCTAAAGAATAGATCTGATACTTTGAATGCCAATGACTGAAAAACCAGATGAATTGTAGAATGACATCAAGAACTGCATACATAAAGATGGCAAAATGTCATTAAAAAGACAGGGAAGGAAGAAAAGGCCACAATGGATGTCAGAAGGGACTCTGAAGCTCTTTCTTCAATGGAGAGTAGCTATAGCAAATGGAAGAAATGACAAGATAAAAGAGCTGAACAGAAGATTTCAGAGAGCAGCTTGAGAAGACAGCATCAATTATTATAATGAAATGTGCAAAGACCTGGAGTCTGAAAACCAAAAGGGAAGATGGCATTTCACAAGCTGAAAGAACTGAAGAAAAAAATTCAAGCCTCTAGTTGCAATACTGAAGGATTCTATGGGCAAAATATTGGATGATGCAGGAAACATCAAAAGAAGATGGAAGGAATACACACAGTCCCTGTAATGAAAAGAATTGATCCATGTTCATCTATTTCAGGAGATGGCATATAATCAAGAACCAATGGTATTGAAGGAAGGAGTCGAAGCTGCACTTAAGTAATTGGCAAAAAACAAGGCTGGGGGAACTGGTGGAATACTCATTGAGATATTTCGACAAACAAATATTGCACTAGAGGCACTTATTGTCTATGCCAAGAACTTTGGAAGACAGCTACCTGGACAGCTGAGTGGAGGAAATCCATATTTGTACCTATTCCCAAAAAAGGTGACCCAACAGAATGTGGAAATTATCTAACAATATCACTGATAACACATGCAAGTAAAATCGTGCTAAAGATAATTCAAAAACAGTTGCTGCATTATATTCACAGGGAACTGCCAGAAATGCAAGCTGGATTCAGAAGAGGATGTGGAACGAGGGATATCATTGCTGATGTCAGATGGATCTTGGCTCAAAGCAAAGAATACCAGAAAAATGTTTACTAAATATCTTCAGCCAAAATAAGGCCTGGAACTGACTGTGGAACAGACCATCAAATGACTATGCCAAAGCATTTGATTGTGTGGATCATAACAAATTATGGGTAACAATGAGAAGAATGAGAATTCCAGAACACTTCCTTGTGCTCATGAGGAACATGTACATAGACCAGGAGGCTGTCATTTGAACAGAGCAAGGGGATACTGAATGGTTTAAAATCAGGAAGGGAGTTCGTCAGGGTTGTATCCATTCACCATACTTACTCAATCAATATACTGAGGAAATAATCCAAGAAGTTGGAATACATGAAGGAGAACATGACATCAGAATTGGAGGAAGACTCATTAACAACCTGTGATATACAGACGACAGAAGTTTGCTTGCTGAAAGTGAGGATGACTTGACACACTTACTGATGAAGATTGAAGACTACAGTCTGCAGTATGGATTACACCTCAATATAAAGAAAACAGAAATCCTTACAACTGGAACAATAAGCAGCATCACAAGAATGGAGAAAAGATTGAAGTTGTCAAATATTTTATATTACTTTGGATCTGCAATCAATGTCAGTGGAAGCGGTAGTCAGGAAATCATGCAACATATTCCTTCCACTAGGCAAATCTGCTGCAAAAAGAGTTTTTACAATACTAAAGAGCAAAGATGTCTTTTTGAAGAGTAAGGTGCGCCTAACCTAAGCTGTGGTATTTTCAATTGCCTTACATACATGTGAAAGCTGGAAAATGGATAAGGAAGATCAAAGAAGGGTTGATGGTTTTGAATTGTGGTGTTGGAGAAGAATACTGAAAGTACCATGGAATACCAGAAGAATGAACAAATCTGTTCTGGAAGAGGTGCAGTCCAGTGCTCCTTTGAAACAAGAATGGCCAGATTTTGTGTCACCCACTTTAGTCTTGTTTTCACAAGGGACCATTCCCTGGATAAAGATGTAATGCTTGGTAAAGTGGAGGATCAGTGAAGAAGATGAAAGTCCTCGATGAAATGAATTGATAAATTGGTTCCAATGATGGGCTCAGTTATAGTAATGATTGTGAGGCTGGCACAGGCAGTGTTTTGTTCTGTTTACATAGGGTAACTATGAGTTGGAGCTGACTCAATGGCACTTAACAACAACAACAGTGACACTTCTCACTTATTGATATGGTTAGATTCCAAAGACCAGATAATTATGCAGAAATCAATAGTATGCAAAAGTGGAGGTGAATGATTATATCGTATCACATAGTGGAGGATGACTACATTATTATATAACTGCCAAATTACATTGCCACATAACTGACAAACCACTGAAAATCACAACCTAGCCAGATGACACATAGCTTTAACTATCAGTGACAGTCTTACTCTCACTTGAAATCTTGGTTTCTGTTACTACCAGACATATATTGTTAATGCACAAAATAGTCCTATAGCAGATTTCTTTTTTTTTTTTTTTTTAACCATTGGTATAAATGAAAAATTTTCGTTAATGAGATAGTCAATAACTGAGGAGTAGGTTTAGTAAGAAGTTGGTATTTTGGATACATATTTCCTGGAATTGCTCTTGTCAGTAAACTATGTAAATAAATCAGCTTTGAATGAAATTAACTTGCTTTTGGCGCTTGAGTACTCTTTAGGAGTTTTGAGAGCTTTCTCCTGGCTTTATAATTTCATCTTCCTGACTTGTTTACAGTTAGGCCACATACCTTATGGGTCTCATTGTTGCTACTCAGAATGACAACTAACCGTTGGAATCTTGACTTTGTGATTTATTCATTTTTGCTTTGTATTTGGCATTTAAAAATCTTCCTTTATTTCCAAATCCTGTTGTTTGTGACTATTGAAAAGCAACACCCACCAGAATGCTATTTTAAAAGCTGCTTGTGTAGCATAAGCAGATGCTAGACAGTAAATCAATGCGGTTGCATTTTGTTCTCATTAAAATTTTGCAGCCACCTCTACCAGTAGAGTAGGAGAGAAGGAGTCTGTATGGGAAGCAAACAGAGAAATTAGGGTTCTCTTTTATTGTGAAGAATCTGCAGTCTTTACATGGTTGCAACACATACTTTCTTTTAGCTCAGGGAGATTGAATGGTGTAAAGAAAACTATTCTATCATCTGTGTGAAATAGAGCAAAACTAGAGCTTTCTACTGGAAAATGAATGAAATCATAGAAATTATGAAGTCAATGGTTTATCATTGTGTTTTTAGTAGAATAACTCTTACAAAAGTAAAATCTTTAATAAAATACTAATGTTTAAAACAATAATGATAACAAAATTTCCTTGTGTGCTTTCCAGTGCAATTGTCAGTCACACAAGAAACTGGAAGGTGTTGTTGTTGTTAGGTGCCGTTGAGTCATCTCTGACTCATAGTGACCTCATGTACAGAAGAATGAAACACTGCCCAGTCCTGTGCCAGCCCCACAATTTTTGTTACACCTGAGCCCGTCATTGCAGCCACTGTGTCAATCAATCTCATTGAAGGCCTCCCCCTTTTTTGTTGTCCATCCACTTTACCAAGCATGATATTTCTTAGGGAATGGTCCCTTCTTACATCATGACCAAAGTAAGTGATATGAAGCCTGGCCATTCTTGATTCCAAGGAGCATTCTGTCTGCACTTCTTCCAGGACAGATTTGTTAGTTCTTTTAGCATTCCATGATACTTCCAGCATTCTTTGCCAACACCACAACTCAAAAGCATCAACTCTTCTTCACACTTCCTTTTTCATTGTCCAGCTCTCACATGCATATGAGGTGATTGAAAATACCATGGCTTGTGTCAAGTGCTCCTTAGTCTTCAAGGAAGTACCTTTGTTCTTTAGCACCTGAAAGAGGTCCTTTGCAGCAGATTTGCCCAATGCTATATGACATCTGATATCCTGACTGCTGGAAGGTAGAAATAATTTATGTGCCAAAGTCACACAGTTACTAAGGGACAGATCTGGGTCCTTGGTGGCATCATTGAACCACCTGCACCAGCCCTGAAACACTCTACTTGTAGAGTTCTTGATGTACTAGACCATTACTTGTTTTTATTACTATCAGTCAAGTGTCATATATGAGCTGAACATGTAAGGATATAAAAGGATACTTTATGAGAATTCAGCTACACAACTAGGGTTACGTTGATGTTGATTTCCAATTGCCTTTAAGTCTGAAACAGTTTCTTAGCACCACTCTGGCCTATAGAAGACCCAGGCACAGTGCTGCAGCTGAGAGTGCATGGTCTCTGCCATCCTTCAAGAATACACAGTCTGGTGGAGTTCCATTAAGATGGTGGAATAGGCAGAAACATTGCACAGACCCTCTTCAACAAAGAAAAGGGGAAATCAATTAACACAGACACAGAAGATAATTCTAGACCCCTGAGCCTTGAAGGGAAGAATACGGAAGTGGAATAAACTCCAACTAGGAGAAGAATTTGCATGAAAACACCAACAAAGAAGATATACAGAGCTTTGGTCTAGCAGTGATCCTGATGGCACAGACAGCTTGGGTATTGCCAAGTGGTGGTACGACCTAAGAATTAACCTAAAAATTGGGCCTGCTAGCCAGGGACTGCACAGAGGACGGCTCTGGTAGCTGGGGAATAAAAGAGGAAGCAGCGAAAAGGAAGGTGGGCTGAGCTGTGGACTTTTGTCTGTCCAGAGGGCACAGCCATTTTGAATGTTTACAAGTGGCTTGACCATTTTAGACATTTAAAGCAACAGCATTCTCCCAGATTCTAGGGACTTAAGAACAGGCTCCACTTGCTGGGAACCCCAAGGACATTCTGAACCTGGACAACTGGAAAGGCACAACATTCTCCTTGTTACTCTTATACCCCACACCCTCTTGGTGAATGGAGGTGTGACCATCTCTCACTCCCACCAACTTTCTGGGCCAGCAGGAATTCCATCCCAGGCTGTGTGCTCAGATGGAGAATGGGTGCTCTGCCCCAATTTTTTTTTTCTCTTTTTTATTTTTCTGTTTGGTTATTTTTGTCTGTTTTAAAACTACTACTATTATTCTTAGTTTACTTTTGTCCTTTTTATTATTATTCTTTATTCCTCCCACCGCCCAGGTTATAGTTTTCAGCTTTTTTTCTTTTCCCTTTTCCTCATTGCCATTTTTTTCCCCTTCTTTCTCATGATTAACTCAGTTCCTTGTTTTACTTTTTGTGCTTCCCCATTTTTCTACATTATTCCCCTTCTCTACCTTTATGTCTTATTGCCCTCTCCCCAGATATTGCAGGGTTTTTTTTTTTTTTTAATTTTTATTTTTTTGGTTACTGATCCTGTATGATTACATGGTGTATTTTTTGTCCATTTGTTTTTACTTTTTAATGGTTATTCAATTGTTACTTTTGTCTAACTGAGTGGAAGACAGCAACAGTCCCCATACGACACAACTACACCCACACCTCCTGCAGCTTCACTTACTG
>NW_006921747.1:2967777-2968340 GCF_000298275.1 Orycteropus afer afer | reverse complement strand
GAAATAGATAACACACTGGAAGGGCAAAGGAGTAGAATTGATGCAATGGAAGATAGAATTAATGAGACTGAAGATAAATACCTGAATACTTCTTTAGAAAAGGATCAGTCAGAAAAAAGATCAAACCAAAATGAATACAGCCTAAGTTTCATGTGGGATACCATCAAAAGGAATGACCTACATGTCACTGGAATTCAAAAACAGGAAGATAAAAATAAAACTACTGAGAATATTGTCCAAGATATGCTGGAGGAGAACTTTCCTGATATGATGAAAGATGAGAATATATCCATTCAGGAAGTCCAACAAACCCCAAACAGGATCGATCCCAAAAGAAAATCACCACGACGTATCATCATCAAACTAATCAAAACCAAAGACAAAGACAGAATCCTGAAAGCAGCACAGGAAAATAAAAAGTTACTTACAAAGGACAATCAGTAAGAATAAGCTCTGATTTCATAGCAGAAACCAAGCAAGAGAGAAGGCAATGGGTTGGTATATATAAAACACTGAAAGAGAAAAATTTTCAACCAAGAATTATATACATGGCAAAATTGTCC
>NW_006921747.1:2962701-2964090 GCF_000298275.1 Orycteropus afer afer | reverse complement strand
TGGGCAATCCTACTTCCATAGTGATACTGCCTCGGAAACCCAAGGAGGGGTCGCTATGAGTCGGGGCCGACTCGACGGCACATAACAACAACTACAACAACAACATGTTCATTGCAGAACTATTTACAATAGCCAAATGATGGAAACAACATAGGTATCCATCAACTGATAACCAAACTATGGTTCATACACACAATGGAATACTATGCAATGATGAAAAATAATGTAGAATCTGCAAAACACCGCATAATGTGGATGAACTTGGAGGACATTATGCTTAGTGAAATAAGTCAATCACGAAAGGAAAAATACTGTATTAGTCTGTTATTGTAAAAGTTAAGGAAAGGTTTATCTGTGGAAGTTCATTTTCTTTGTTGGTTACCAGGGGTGGGAGGGGAGGGAAGGGAATGCTGTTAGATAGATAGATGTAAGTATTGATTTGGGTGAAGAGGAGGGCAATGTACCAAATGTTGAGTGACCAATGTGACAGCATTGAGGAAGAGAAAGACAGAGAGAGGTACATGGGATGTACAGACAACAAAGATGAACCCTTTTGCACATATAGTACGGCATAGTCAGTGAAGGCAAACATGGGTATTTGGGAGGATAGTTGGGTGGAAATGCTGAGCTATTAGGTATGTTCATGAAGTGCGGAGTGTACCCAAGACCATGTATGGGGTTGGCAGACAATGGTCCTATAACTTTATGTGTATGATCTGAATTCCCAGATGTATAGTAGAAGTGACAGGGGACAAGCTTGTAGTCACTTCTTGGTCACAGCCAGCTATACAGAGGGAATGAGTAGTTGAACCTTTAGGCTCAGGACCATAGGGGACATCAAGCTCAATTGGAATAACATACTACACAAAACATTGTTCCACCTCCTACATTGGTGAGTAGCGACTGGGATCTTAGAGCTTGCAAGCAGCCATCTAGATGCAGCGATGGGTCTCTCCTTGTCCAGAGCAAAGAAGAATGAAGGAAACCAAAGATTCATGGAAACAATTAGTCCTAGTGACTGGTACACCATATGATCTGCAGCCTATATTACTATGAGACCAGAAGAACTAGATGGTGCCTGGCTACCACTGTCAACCACTCGGAGGCAGATCTCTGTAGGAGATCCTGGATAGAGAGGGAGAACAATGTGGAACAGAACCCAAAATCATTTGGAGGGGAAAAACAAGAGGGACCAGGTTTGCTGGTCTGATAGAGACTGGTGAAACCACTGAGACTATGGCCCCTAGCTGCCCTTCAGATCTGGAATTGAACTCATACATGTGGCTTCCACCCAAAGTAAAGACAGGCATATGAGTTGAAGGAGCTCTGGTAGCATAGTGGCTAAAGCACTTGACTGCTAACCAGAAGGCTGGTGGTTCAAACCCACCA